>NW_026741351.1:0-1391 GCF_022355385.1 Mustela nigripes
GTTGATGGACATCTAGGTTCTTTCCATAGTTTGGCTATTGTGGACATTGCTGTTATAAACATTCAGGTGCACTTGCCCCTTTGGATCACTGCATTTGTATCTTTAGGGTAAATACACAGTAGTGTGATTGCTGGGTCATAGGGTAGCTCTATTTTCAACTTTTTGAAGAACTTCTATGCAGTTTTCCAGAGTGGTTGCACCAGCTTGCATTCCCACCAACAGTGTAGGAGGGTTTCCCTTTCTCTGCACCCTCACCAGCATCTGTCATTTCCTGATTTGTTCATTTTAGCCATTCTGACTGGTGTGAGGTGATATCTCATTGTGGTTTTGATTTGTATTTCCCTGATGCCGAGTGATGTGGAGCACTATTTCATGTGTCTTTTGGCCATCTGGATGTCTTAGCAGAAATGTCTGCTCATTTCCTCTGCCAATTACTTGATTGGATTATTTGTTCTGTGGATGTTGAGTTTGATAAGTTCTTTATAGATTTTGGATACTAGCCCTTATCTGATATGTCATTTGCAAATATCTTCTCCCATTCTGTCAGTTGTCCCTTGCTTTTGTTGACTGTTTCCTTTGCTGTGCAAAAGCTTTTGATCTTGATGAAATCCCAATAGTTCATTTTTGCCCTTGTTTCCCTTGTCTTTGGCGATGTTCCTAGGAAGAAGTTGCTGTGGCTGAGGTCAATGAGGTTGCTCTCTGTGTTCTCCTCAAGGATTTTGATGGATTCCTTTCTCACATTGAGGTCCTTCATCCATTTTGAGTTTATTTTTGTGTGTGGTGTAAGGAAATGTTCCAGTTTCATTTTTCTGCATATAGCTGTCGAATTTTCCCAACATCATTTGTTGAAGAGACTGTCTTTTTTCCACTGGACATTCTTTTCTACTTTGTCAAAGATTAGTTCAGCATAGAGTTAAAGGTCAGTTTCTGGGCTCTCTATTCTATTCCATTGATCTATGTCTATTTTTGTGCCAGTACCATATTGCCTTGATGATGACACTTATGTAATAGAACTTGAAGTCTGGAATTGTGATGCCACCAACTTTGGCTTTCTTTTTCAACATTCCTCTGGCTATTTGGTGCCTTTTCTGGTTCCATAGAAATTTTAGGATTATTTGTTACATTTCTTTGAAAAAAATGATTTGATAGGGATTATTTTGATAGGGATTACATTAAATATGTAAATTGCTTTAAGTAGCATAGACATTTTCACAGTATTTATTCTTCCAATCCAGGAGCATGGAACATTTTTCCATTTCTTTGTGTATTCCTCAATTTCTTTCATGAGTACTTTATAGTTTTCTGAGTATAGATTCTTTGCCTCTCTGGCTATGTTTATTCCTAGGTATCTTATGGTTTTGGGTGCAATTGTAAATGGGATTGACTCCTTT
>NW_026741351.1:1491-5363 GCF_022355385.1 Mustela nigripes
TATTTATTCTTCCAATCCAGGAGCATGGAACATTTTTCCATTTCTTTGTGTATTCCTCAATTTCTTTCATGAGTACTTTATAGTTTTCTGAGTATAGATTCTTTGCCTCTCTGGCTATGTTTATTCCTAGGTATCTTATGGTTTTGGGTGCAATTGTAAATGGGATTGACTCCTTAATTTCTCTTTCTCCTGTCTTGTTGTTGGTGTATAGAAACACAACTGTTTTCTGTGCATTGATTTTACATCCTGACACTTTACTTAATTCCTGTACAAGTTATAGCAGCTTTGGAGTGGGGTCTTTTGGGTTTTCCACATAAAATATCATATCATCTGCAAAGAGTGATAGTTTGACTTCTTCTGTGCTGATTTGGATGTCTTTAATTTCTTTTTTATTTTCTGATTGCTGAGGCTAGGGCTTCTAGTACTACATTGAATAGCAGTGGTGATAATGGACATCCCTGACATGTTCCTGACCTTGGCAGAAAAGCTCTCAGTTTTTCTCCATTGGGAATGATATTTGCTATGGGTTTTTCATAGATGGCTTTGATGGTATTGAGGTAGGTACCCTCTATCCCTACAATTTGAAAAGTTTTGATCAAGGGAAGATGCTGTACTTTGTCAAATGCTTTTTCAGCATCTATTGATAGTATCCTATGGTTCTTATTCTTTCCTTTATTAATGTATTGAATCATAGTGATTGATGTGCAGATGTTAAACCAAACTTGCAGCCCTAGAATAAATTCTACTTGGTCATGTTGAATAATCCTTTTAATGTACTGTTGGATACTACTGGCTAGTATTTTGGTGAGAATTTTCGCATCTGTGTTCATGAAGGATTTTGGTCTGTAATTCTCTTTTTTGATGAGGTCTTTGTCTGGTTTTGGGATCAAGGTGATGCTGGCCTCATAAAATGAGTTTGGAAGTTTTCCTTCCATTTCTATTTTTTGGAACAGTTTCAGGAGAATATGAATTAATTCTTCTTTAAATGTTTGGTAGAATTCCCCTGGGAAGCCTTCTGGCCCTGGGCTCTTGTTTGTTGGGAGTCTTTCGATGACTGCTTCAATCTCCTTACTGGTTATGGGTCTGCTCAGGTTTTCTACTTCTTCATGGTTCAGTTTTGGTAGTTTATACATCTCTAGGAATGCATTATTTTCTTCCAGATTGTTAAATTTGCTGGCGTATAGTTTCTCATAATATGTTCTTATAATTGTTTGTATTTCTTTGGTGTTAGTTGTGATCTCTCCTCTTTCATTCATGATTTTATTATTTAGGTCCTTTCTCTTTTCTTTTTCTTTTTTTTTCTGTCTAATTATCTTGGTTTATTTTACTATTATTATATATTTTTTAATATAATTTTTTATTTTTTATAAACATATATTTTTATCCCCAGGGGTACAGGTCTGTGAATCACCAGGTTTACACACTTCACAGCACTCACCAAAGCACATACCCTCCCCAATGTCCATAATCCCACCCCCTTCTCCCAAACCTGCTGGGGCTAGGAACCCTCAGTTTGTTTTGTGAGATTAAGAGTCACTTATGGTTTGTCTCCCTCCCAATCCCATCTTCTTTCACTTATTCTTCTCGTACCCACTTAAGCGTTTCTCTTTTCTTTTTGATAAGTCTGGCCAGGGATTTATCAATCTTATTATTTCTTTCAAAGAACCATCTCCTAGTTTCATTGATTTCTTCTACTGATCTTTTGGTTTCTATTTCACTGATTCCTGCTCTGTTCTTTATGATTTCTCTTCTCCTGCTGGGTTTAGGCTTTCTTTGATGTCCTTTCTCCAGCTCCCTTACATGTAGAGTTAGGTTTTGTATTTGAAAACTTTCTTGTTTCTTGAGACAGTCTTTGATCACTATATATTTTCCTCTCAGGACTGCCTTTGCTATGTCCCACAGATTTTGAACAGTTGTGTTTTCATTTTCATTTGTTTCCATGTATTTTTTCAATTCTTTTTTAAAATTTTCTGGTCGACCCATTCATTCTTTAGTAGGATCCTCTTTAGCCTCCATGTATTTGGGTTCTTTTCAAATTTCTTCTTGTCATTGAATTCTAGCTTCTGAGTATTGTGGTCTGAAAATATGCAGGGAATGATCTCAATCTTTTGGTACTGGTTGAGACATGAATTGTGACCCAGGATGTGATCTATTCTAAAGAATGTTCCATGTGCACTAGAGAAGAATGTGTTATTCTGTTGCTCTGGGATGGAATGTTCTGAGTATATCTGTGATGTCCTTCTGATCCAGTTTGTTATTTAAGGCCCTTTTTTCCTTGTTGATCTTTTGCTTGGATGATTTGTCCATTTCATGGAGGGGTGTCTTATGTCCCCTACTTTTATTGTATTATTTTTTATGTGTTTCTTTGATTTTGTTTATAATTGGCTTATATAGTTGGCTGCTCCCATGTTAGGGGCATAGATATTTAAAATTGTTAGATCTTCTTGTTAGACAGACCATTTGAGTATGATATAGTGACTTTCATCATCTCTTTTTATAGTATTTGGCTTTAAATCTAGTTGGTCTTATATAAGGATTGCCACCCCAGCTTTGATTTAATGTCCATTAACATAGTAAATTGTTTTCCACTCCCTCACTTTAAATCTGGAGGTGTCTTTGGGTCTAAAATGAGTTTCTTGTAGATAGCATATTGATTTTTTTTTTTTATCCATTCTGATACCCTGTGTCTTTTGATTGGGGCATTTATCCCACTTACATTCAGGGTAACTACTGAGAGAAATGAATTTAGTTCCACTGTATTGCCTGTGAGGTGATTGTTCATGTATATTGTTTCTGTACCTTTCTGTTCTACTACTTTTAGATTCTCTCTTTGCTTAGAGGACCCCTTTCAATATTTCCTATAGAGCTGGTTTGGTGTTTACAAATTCTTTTGGTTTTTGTTTGTCCTGGAAACTTTTTATCTCTCTTTCTAATTTCAGTGATAGCCTAACTGGATATAGTATTCTTGTTTGCATGTTTTTCTCATTTAGTGATCTGGATATATCATACTAGTTCTTTCTGGTCTGCCAGGTCTCTGTGGATAAGTCTGCTGCCAATCTAATATTTTTACTATTGTATGTTACAGAATTCTTTAAGGGCTGCTTTAAGGATTTTCTCTTTGTCACTAAGACTTGCAAATTTTAGTACTAGATGATGGGGTGTGGACCCATTCTTATTGATTTTGAGGGGAGATCTCCGTGCCCATTTTTGATGCTTTGTTCCCTTTGCCATATTAGGAAAATTCTCTATAATAATTAGCTCCAAAATACCTTCTGCCCCCCTCTTTCTTTCTTTTTCTAGAATCCCAATTATTCTAATATTTTTCATCTTATGGTATAATTTATCTCTCAAATTCTTCCCGCATGGTCCAATAGTTGTTTGTCTCTCTTTTGCTCAGCTTTTTTATTCTCCATCATTTGGTCTTCTATATTACTTATTCTCTCTTCTGATGTAGTTAGAGCCTCCATTTTTTATTGCAACTGATTAATAGCTTTTATGATTTCAGCTTGGATAGATTTTCATTCTTTTATTTATCTAGGAAAGGATTTTTTTTTCTTGAGATGGGGTTTCTCTAATATCTTCCATGCCTTTTTCAAGCCCAGCTAGCACCTTGAGAATTGTCATTCTAAACTTTAGATCTGACATCTTACTAATGTCCATATTGATTAGGTCCCTAGCCTTTGGTACTGCCTCTTGTTCTTTTCTTTTGTGGTGAGTTTTTCTGCCTTTTCCTTTTATCCAGATAAGAATGTATCAAGGAGAGAATAAAATACTAAAAGGGTGGCAAAGACCTCAGAAAAATGTGAATTAACAAATCATAAGAGACTCCAAATCACAGGGAGAAGAAAGGGGGTAAAAAGAAGTTCAAATAT
>NW_026741352.1:0-5363 GCF_022355385.1 Mustela nigripes
ATTGAGGAATCTCCACACTGTTCTCCAAAGAGGCTGCACCAACTTGCATTCCCACCAACAGTGGAAGAGGGTTCCCCTTTCTCCACATCCCCTCCAACACATGTTTCCTGTCTTGCTAATTTTGGCCATTCTAACTGGTGTAAGGTGATATCTCAATGTGGTTTTAATTTGAATCTCCCTGAGGGCTAGTGATGATGAACTATACCCCAATGTTTATAGCAGCAATGGCCACAGTCACCAAACTGTGGAAAGAACCAAAATGCTCTTCAACAGACGAATGGATAAGGAATATATGGTCCATATACACTATGGAATATTATGCCTCCATCAGAAAGGATGAATACCCAACTTTTGTAGCAACATGGAGAGGACTGGAAGAGATTATGCTGAGTGAAATAAGTCAGGCAGAGAGAGTCAATTATCAGATGGTTTCACTTATTTGTGGAGCATAGCAGATAGCATGGAGGACATGGGGAGTTAGAGAGGAGAAGGGAGTTGGGGGAAATTGGAAGGTGAGGTGAACCATGAGAGACTATGGACTCTGAAAAACAATCTGAGGGGTTTGAAGTGGCGGGGGGTGGGAGGTTGGGGTACCAGGTGGCGGGTATTATGGAGGGCATGGATTACATGGAGCACTGGGTATGGTATAAAAATAATGAATACTGTTATACTGAAAATAAATTAAAACAAACAAACATATGGTATCTTACCAAGATGACCAGGCAACCAGCACTTCTTATCTCTTCCAACTCTTACTTGAAGAAGCTAAATTTCTGGTGAATATAGTTGAAGTTAAGTTTTCCTTTTCATCACACGGTTCATATCTGCCCTAATCCAGGGTCGTTGGCTGACAATACTGAGACCTGAAGCACCCTCATACTAGGTCAATATTAGAGCTGATGATACACACAAGGTAGGTAACAGCAATCCTCGTGGAGAACCAGGAGTAATGGCTTGTGATTTTTCCTGGGAGAAGTAATATATAAGAGTAGAATGTTTCCAGTATTACCCTCAAAGAATTTGGGATTCTTTTCAAAAGAATGTGGAGATTTTCAAGTCTCAGGGTTCTCTCACAAATAACAGTTTTTTCTTAATTATTAACAACATGCTAAACTACAGGCCAAGTAACTCAATAGGGAAAAATTAGAGAGATTGATTGATAAAAAGAGCCATTTAGGAATTAGAAAATTAACCTTAAAGATCAGTCTAAAAAATTACATCTGTAAATTGCTCTAAATTTAATTAGGTCATATGTGATTTAATATATGCCACAAGGCATTGTAAAATAAAGAAATAAGTAACTAGAAATTAGTAGATTAATTACACCATTTAAATATCAATTAAAATTAATTAAATATTATGAGAATACCAGAAGAGGAGAAAATAGAAATAGGACAGAAAAAGAAATAGAAAGAAATAATGGTTGAAAACTCCTCCAAAAAAAAACAAAAACAAAAACAAAAACACTAAAAACCAACCATGATCTACACGACCAACACTTAATATAATTCAAGTAGGATAAAAGAAATCCACACCAAGACACAACATTGTAGGAGTGCCTGGGTGATGTGATCCTGGGCTCAGGTCATGATCCATGGCTTTGGAGATTGAGCCCCACATTGGGTTCCCTGCTCAGTGGGAAGCCTGCTTCTCCCTCTTCCACTACCCCTGCTTGTGTTCCTCCTCTTGCTGTCTGTCTCTCTCAGTCAAATAAATAAATAAAATCCTTTAAAAAAAAAAGACACAACATTGTAAAAACTGAGAAAACAAAGTTTTAAAAAAATAAGACACAGAAGAAATGACTGATTTTTTTAATAAAGAGACTAAGATTAACACTAACAGTTCACTTGTCATTATAAACAATGGAAGTCAGAAAAAAGCAATATGGCTGAAAAAAACTTTGAAGAATCTTATATCCATCAAAACTAAAGCAAAAATGAAGACAAAATACTCAGATTAAAAAACAGTAAATAAGGGCACCTGGGTGGCTCAGTTACATGGAAGGGACAATTTCCCCAAAGCATCAATAAGACTTGTGTCCAAAGGACCAAAAGTACTACAGGAAACTGAGATATTCCTTTTAAAGTGCTTTTGAGACTAATTTCTCCCAGTATCCAGAACAAAATCATGAATTTAAAAACTCTGAGCCTGTATGTGAAGTAGATAGATTTGCTGACTGGGGGCACCTGATGGAGGGGGAGGGGAAAATTAAGGCTCTTTCTGGAGACTGATTTACTTGTGAATGCTATTTGTGTGATATCCAATTACTCTGCACAGGCCGACTGGCACACATAGGTATGGCACACTTCTGATGCCTCTCTAGGGTGGTTGTGATTGAGTGATAATAGAACTACCAGAGTGTATCACTGAGACCTGAAAGCAGAGGTGGTCACAGTGATACTCCACTCCCTGGCTGGAGAAGGTCAGCATGAGCAGTCATAGAATTACCCAACTCCTTTCCTAAAATCAGCATATATGTTCAGTTGCAAACCTCCCTCACACCCTCGCTGGGGCTGGTGAGTGTAATTCTTTTGAATAAGTCTGGCCAAGGGTTTATGGATCTTATTAATTCTTTCAAAAGAAACAGCTTCTAGTTTCATTGTTTTTCTGGTTTCTATTTCATTGATATCTGCTCTAATCTTTATTATCTCTCTTCTCCTGCTTGGTTCATGTTTTATATGCTGTTATTTCTCCAGCTCCTTTAGGTGTAAGGTTAGCTTGTGCATTTGGGATTTTTCTACTCTTTTGAGAGAGGCTTGGGTGCTATGTATTTCCCCCTTAGGACTGTATTTGCAGTATCCCATAGGTTTTGGAACGATGTGTTTTCATTCTCATTGGTTTCCATGAATTTTTTAAGTTCTTCTTTAATCTCCTGATTGACCCAGTCATTACTTAGCAGAATCCTCTTTAACTCCTAAGTGTTCAAACCCCTTCAAATTTTTTCTTGTGATTGAGTTCTAGTTTCAGAGCATTGTAGTCTGATAACATGCAAGGAGTAATTTCAGTCCTTTGGTATCAGTTGAGACCTGATTTGTGACCCAGTACATAGTCTATTCTGAAGAAAGTTGCATGCACATTTAAGAAGAAAGAGTATCTTGTTGTTTTAGGTTGGAGTGTTCTGTATATATCCACTAAGTCCATCTAATACAATGTGTCATTCAAAGCTCTTGTTTCTTTGTTGATCTTCTGCTTAGAGGACCTGTCCATTGCTGAGAGTGATGTACTATTAGTTTGTTACTTTATTTTGGTTAATGGTTGGTTTATGTGCTTGGCTGCTCCCATGTTGGGAGCATAGGTATTTACAGCTGTTTGATTTTCCTGTTGGATAACTCTTTAAGTATGGTGTAGTATCCCTCTGAATCTCTTACCACAGGCTTTGGTTTAAAATCTAATGTAAGGATTGCTACCCCACGTTTCCTTTGAGGTCCATTGGCATGATAAATGGTTCTCCATCCCCGCACTTTCAATCTGGAGATGTTTTTAGGTTTAAAACTAGTCTCTTATAGACAGTGATATATATATATATATATATATATATATATATATATATATGTGTGTGTGTGTGTGTGTGTGTGTGTAACTCACTGGATGTAATGAATACAAGTATGGAAGAAACAGAGGAATGAAACAGTGATAAAGAAGATAATATTATGGGGAAGGAGTCAAGATGGCGGAGAAGTAGCAAGCTGAGACTACTTCAGCTAGCAGGAGATCAGCTAGATAGCTTATCTAAAGATTGCAAACACCTGCAAATCCATTGGTAGACCGAAGAGAAGAAGAACAGCAATTCTGGAAACAGAAAAACAACCACTTTCTGAAAGGTAGGACTGGCGGAGAAGTGAATCCAAAGTGAAAGGAAGATAGACCCCGGGGGGAGGGGCCGGCTCCCAGCAAGCGGCGGAGCAACGGAACACAAAACCAGGACTTTTAAAAGTCTGTTCCACTGAGGGACATTGCTCCAGAGGCTAAACCGGGGCAAAACCCACGTGGGGTCAGCGAGGCCTCAGGTCCCACAGGGTCACAGAAGGATCAGGGGTGTCTAAGTGTCGAAGAGCTTGTGGGTATTGGAACAGGAAAACCAGGTACAGAGCCAGAGCTGACAGTAAGATCACAGCTCGGGCTTACCTTGAACCGGTCACAGGCTCAGTGAGCTTGGAGCGTGGCTGGAGGTCAGGCAGACGGAAGTAACTAGGCGCTATTCTCTGAGGGCGCACTGAGGAGTGGGGCCCGCCGGCTCTTGGCTCCTCGGGCTGGAATCCAGGAGGCCGCCATTTGTATTCCCATCCTCCGGAACTCTACGGAAAGCACTCAGGGAACAAAAGCACCTGAAAGCAAACCGGAGCGGATTACAGCCCCTAATAAGGGCGGTGCAATTCCGCCTGGGACAAAGACACATGAGAAACACTACGCCAGGCCCCTCCCCCGGAAGATCAACAAGAAATCCAGCCAAGACCAAGTTCACCTACCAAGGAGTGTGGTTTCAATACCAAGGAGAGCAGCAGAATTCCAGAGGAAAAGCAAAGCAAGGAAATCATGGCTTTCTCCCTGTGATTTTTTTAGTCTTACAGTTAATTTAATTTTTTTCTATTTCATTTTCTTTTTCTTCTTCTGCAATTTTTTTAACTTTTACCCTTTTCTTTTTTAACGTTTTTAACTAGTTTATCTAATATATATATATTTTCTTTTTTATATTTTTCTTTATTCATTTTCTTTTTTTTAAATTATTTTCTTTTTTTTTCTTTCTTTCTTTCTTTCTTTTTAAACTTCTTTTTATCCCCTTTATCCCCCCTCACGATTTGGGATCTCTTCTGATTTGGTCAAAGCATACTTTCCTGGGGTTGTTGCCACCCTTTTAGTATTTTACTTGCTCCTTCATATACTCTTATCTGGACAAAATGACAAGACAGAAATATTCAACACAAAAAAAAGAACAAGAGGAAGTACCAAAGGCTAGGGACCTAATCAATACAGACATTGGTAATATGTCAGATGTAGAGTTCAGAATGACAATTCTCAAGGTTCTAGCTGGGCTCGAAAAAGGCATGGAAGATATTAGAGAAACCCTCTCGAGAGATATGAAAGACCTTTCTGGACATATAAAAGAACTATAATCTAACCAAGTTGAAATAAAAAATGCTATTAATGAGGTGCAATCAAAATGGAGGCTCTCACTGCTAGGATAAATGAGGTAGAAGAAAGAATTACTGATATAAAAGACCAAATGACAGAGAATAAAGAAGCTGAGCAAAAGAGGGACAAACAGCTACTGGACCATGAGGGGAGAATTCGAGAGATAAGTGACACCATAAGACAAAACAACAATAGAATAATTGGGATTCCAGAAGAAGAAGAAAGAGAGAGGG
>NW_026741353.1:0-5361 GCF_022355385.1 Mustela nigripes
GCAAGCAGGGCAGTATTCCGAGAATCATCCAACCCTGAGGAAATAGATAACAAACACTGAATTTAATAGTAACAGTGTAAAGAAATATAGCAAAAATAAGAAATCATAATTAACACTGGAACATACTATTAGTTTTATGATCATCTACTAATTTTAATTATGATAAATTGGACTAGCAAATGCTGTGGCAAGCTTACCAACAAAAGACAAGATCTCCCACATTTACAGAGGAGATAAAAATTTGTTACAGTTCAAAAAAATGCAAGCAACATTCTGTAGGGACCATGCTTTGTGAGTAATCTAACAGTCTTATTCAGTTTTTTCACGAATTCACTAATTTGGGCATTTGTTTAATCTCCATCTGGTTTAGCTAATTCTCATTCTTTTTAGCAACCAAAAAGCCACTAGATGGCAGTCTTTATCTTATACTACATTATGGTAGTATAATTTGAAAGTCAGACATCTTTGAATTGTATAGACTAGGAACTTCTTTAGCCTGAAAGGATACTCCTAATTAATAACATCACCAAAAATACAAGATTCATCTGAAAGACTATAGAAATAATAAGACTTACATAATAAAATTACTTTCAATTTATACTAACCAGAATGTTCTCGTCCTAAGAATTCTATTCCCACTTCCTGCAGGGCGCCGCTCAGTCCTTTTGGTTTTCTTCTATAGAAAATCTAACCGAATAAAAGAAATATATCCAAAAAAAGTTACTATTAGAAAAACTATGTATTAACACTTACTATTCATAATTTTTCATTCTATTAGATTTGGAATATGCTTGTTTTGTTGTCATTTTTACATTCTTTAAGAAATGTATTTGTGGGGGTGCCTGGGTGGCTAAGTGTGTTAAAGCCTCTGCCTTCGGCTCAGGTCATGATTCCAGGGTCCTGGGATCAAGCCCCACATCGGGCTCTCTGCTCAGTGGGGAGCCTGCTTCCCCCTCTCTCTCCCTGCCTCTCTGCCTACTTGTGATCTCTGTCTGTCACATAAATAAATAAAATCTTTCAAAAAATGTATTTATGTGAAAGTTTAAAGTTTAAAAAAATTTTATTTATAGTAACCTATACCCTTGCATGGGATGAAGTTTAATCATTTTTCCATAGAAGGAAAGAGACCATGACCCCATTTTTGACCCTTACCTTGTAAGTTACTCTGAGATCAATCCAAGAATTTAAGAACATGGGTTTTATCAGCTGTTTTCTTTTACACTCACACTCCAGGCAAACCCCCAGGTCCCAGTCTGCATTAAGTATATTAAAATAGAACAAATTCAATGATGCCAGCAGTTTTTATATTTATAAATATAAATTTAATACTATAAATATATAAGATAAATAAATATAATAAATAAATATATTTATAAATAAGATATAAATATAAATATATAATGTATAATATATAAATACAATATAAAATATATAATATAAATATAAATCATTTATAAATAAAAGGTTGAAACATTATGTAAGATTTAGAAAGAAATAACACATAGAATATAATATTTATATAAATGACACATTTAGGGGCGCCTGGTGGCTCAGTGGGTTAAAGCCTCTGCCTTTGGCTCAGGTCAGGATCCCAGGGTCCTGGGATCGAGCCCTGCATTGGGCTTTCTGCTCAGCAGGGAGCCTGCTTCCCTTCCTCTCTCTGCCTACTTGTGATCTCTGTCAAGTAAATAAGTAAAATTTTTTTTTAATTTTTAATTTTTATTTTTTTAATAAACAAAATCTTAAAAAATAAATTAAATTTTAAAATGACACATTTATATATATATAAATTTATATACATTTTATGAGCATATAGTATACTATCATTACATACTATATACTGAAGTATAATATGTACTATATAAAGAATATAAACTACTGTATATACTATAACAATATACTATATAAAATGAAACAGGACTTAATTGCTGTTAATATCTAACAATTATTCACTTTACATAATTTACTATTAAGAAATAAGGTTGGTAACTAAGTCTCAAAATGATTCCTTAAACACCCAATTAAACACTTTCTGAGTATCTCAGAAAGAAGAGTAAGGTATCAAATTACAAGGCCCGGAGAAGGTTATCTGCTTTCAACATTCTAGAAATTACTAACACATAGAATGTAATATTTATATAAATGACAGATATCTTATAGAAACCTAAAACCAAAAATATGACTAACAATGGCACAGCGTTGCTATCAACGACTATTAATTGCAACGCTGTATCATAGGCATACAAAAGATCGACTTAAGCGGCCCATTTTTTCCTAATATGAAAGTATAAAGCAAAGGATGTGAGTGGAATGAAGACTCTTTTTAATTCAAGGTTGTAGAAAGTAGCATAAGAGTTTTCACTAAATCATCGTTGCCTGGAGCCAGAAGAACAAAGAAGTACAATCTAGAAAAATTCTTAGGGTTATGTCTTAAAAAATTTTAAAGTATCGCAGGATGGTAAAATTTGAAAAAGATGAATAAATTTTATTTTCCTTGGTTAACATTTGTTAGGCACTGAGATTTCTTTTCAAGTCCTAAGAGGTTAACAAGTACAATTCTTACTACAGATAAAGAATTCACAGTGGTTATCCCACTCATTTATGCTTGATAGATACAACTTGTTTTTTACCTGACCAAGTAACAAATGCACATAATTTTACTTCGGAATTAGGCGGATCTGAAATCCCAGTAGTAAAAATAATTTTCTTCTGTTGCTGAATCTTCTGAACCCATTTACAGAACTGAGATAAGCAAATCCTCAGGGGGACTCCTTCATCTACTTGAGCCTGAGTAAAGTCACAAAATCTGAATTTAACAATCGAATTCCATAATTACTGAATACATCATTAGCACAAAATTAAGCACTATAGAGGCATGTAAAAAAGAAGAGGTCTGGGCACCTGGGTGGCTCAGTTGGTTAAGCATCTGCATTTGGCACTGTCATAATCCAGGGTCCTGGGATCAAGTCCCACATTGGGCTCCTTGCTCCCCTGGTTCTCCCTTTGCCCCTCCCCCCAGCTCGTTTTCTCTCTCTCTCTCTCTCTCTCTCTCTCTGTCTCTTGCAAATAAATAAAACCTTAAAAAAAAAAAAAGAGCTTCTGACTTAGAATTTAGAAAAAGATGCTAAAACACATGGAAGAGAGATAATATAATGATAAGAACTCTGCAAGATAAGAAAAATTAGGCTGTTCTAGCTAAAATCACACAGAAACATAGTAATTAAATCCTGACTGATTTCCATGAAATTAATTTAATTTCCATGAAATAAGTTTGATATTCATTTTTACAACACTATTCTATCTAATTTTTAAAGATTCCAACAGAGTTCTGGAGGGAACATTATTTCTAACAGTACATAAATCTAATTTCAAATGGTATATACTTTTTATTTTCTTTTAAAAACTGATTTCTGAATTTTATTTATTTATTTTTTTAAGGATTTATTTATTTTTAGAGAGAGAGGGAGAGAGAGCATGTGCAGGGTGAGGAGAGGGAGAGAAACTCTTAAAGCAGACTCGCCACTGAAGTTGGAGCCCGATGCGGGGTTCGATCCCAGGACCTCTAGATCATGACTTGAGCTGAAATCAAGAGCCAGCCACTCAGGCAGCAGAGCCACCCACATGCCCCTGATTTCTGAATTTTAATATTTGCATTATACTTTCTTGGTTTTGGGGGGCAGGGTGAGAAGAGAGGTAGGGAAAAGAAAAGGGCATACCTGTTTTATGCCTGTCAGTTCCATGCAAAATTCAGAAAGAATCGGATGTTCTTGAGGCTGAACGTAAGCATGGAACTCAGATTCAATCTCCCCAGTTGATGTGTTCAGCAATACTGCTGGAAATTCAACTACACGAAAAATTCAATTGACACTTGAATACATAATTGTTAAATTAATGCTGTCATCATTCTAAATTAAACATATTTAACCATCATATAGCATTATTAGACAGTCACTAGTTCAGTAAAAGCATATTAAAATGACCAAAGCAGTGTGATATAATAGTTATAATAAAATTGTACCAAAGACTAAATCAGAATATTAAAGTTGTATCTATTTAAAACTCTTGAATATATTTCTACAATTAAATATTAAGACCATATGGAAGTTAAAATGTATTTCTTTTAGCAAAGGTATTTTTTCTGTCACTATACAATTGAGATTTTGTATGAAATTCTAAAATAATTTTATATACTTTTAGATGTTAGACTTTTGTTCTTTTTTTGTCAAGTCAGGTTTTATAGTAAACTACCAATTCATAGGGTATCTTATTTCCTTTAAACTAATTGCTAACTACTTTATATCTATTAGTGACTCCTCTTGGCTAGCTTTGGCCACTGGCAGTCCAGACTTACTTATTTCTTGGCTCCGGTGGCGTTTCCCATCATTCCAACATGTTGACTCAAAATCAATGACAATTAAGTAGTCAAACAACTGCTCTGCAAAACAAAGGGTGACCTTATGGTTTATCAGTGTTAAAAGTGCAAGGATACAACATGTAAAGAAATGAAGCACAATACTTACTGGATTTGCTTCTTCCTAGATTTCCATTTGCTGGTGCAACTGACTTTTTTCTAATTAATCCAAGCTGCCTAAAATGTAGAACAACCAAGTATGTTCAACAAAAGCATTCACACTCCTGTTTGAATATGCTAACAAACTAATGTTATAACCCTCATTATTAATGTATTTATGTGAGTGACTGGAAATTGAACAACTTTGAGAGCAGACAACCTTGTTTGTTTTTTTTAATTATTTTTATAAACATATCATGTATTATTTGCTCCAGGGGGTACAGAAGACCTTGGTTCTTTTTTTTTTTTTTTTTAGATTTTTATTTATCTATTTATTTGACAGAGATCACAAGTAGGCAGAGAGGCAGGCAGAGAGAGAGGAGGAAGCAGGCTCCCCGCTGAGCAGAGAGCCAGATGCAGGCTCGATCCCAGGACCCTGGGATCATGACCTGAGCTGAAGGCAGAGGCTTTAACCCACTGAGCCACCCAGGCGCCCCAGACCTTGGTTCTTATATTGACTGCCAAAATCTCTTTTGATTTTAAGTCATTAAATTTTAATAGTCATTTTACCTGCATGAGCCTCAAAGTTCATATTTGCAAACTTAAGAGTAATTCCTTCTGCTTTCCTTATTTGACAGTAAATACTGAGGAACGTGAGTGATTGCAGAGGTAAAGATGCATTGAAAAGCTTATTTCCGCCTTTTCATTTTTCAAGCCCTTGCTATGTGCACAGACCAGTTCTGAGGAGATAGTGAAGATCCAGTCTTCCAGGAGCTCCACATTACAGCTGGGTAAAGAAAGTAGACCCCCATGGTAAACTACTATAAGGTAATACATGACAAAGGATCCGC
>NW_026741354.1:0-1576 GCF_022355385.1 Mustela nigripes
TTGTGACCCTCAGCCTGAGGGTCACAATGTGTGTTTGTGACCAATGTGGCCCGCAAGCATGGGCGGGGCCTCATGGGCCACACTGGTTTCAACTACACTGAACCTTGGACAACATGCCAACCACAAGGTTTCTTGCCATGGGGAAAGAGTTCTGATTTCCGCATCATTTTCAAACCAGGGCCGTGATTGGAGATAAGGTCTAGGTTCTGAAGCCTGAAAACCGGTGTTGAGAAGAGATGAAGACCTAAGGCCATGGCGGGTCCCATGTGCTCAGTGTGCGGCCAGCTGTCTGGGTGGGGCCAGGAGGTCCAGTCTCAGGCTGTGTCAGAAAGGGCATTAGTACCCAGGTCAGCCTATATATTTGGGGTACAGCCGAATGGCGAGCCCCGTTGTTCCTCATTTGGGTTTTCTGGGTAGCCCCAGAGGGCAATGATTTTCTTCTGGAGGGAAGGCAGAGTGCTGCATTGTAGTTCTGGATTGCCAAACTGGAGTGCTTGTGGGCCAGTAGTCTGAGGACGGAAGTCTGAGAAACCACGCTAGGCCTAGGTTTCTGGGTGAGGATATGGCAGGCACAATCTCACAGACTTGAATCGAGATCTCGTGCATCTGAAGTCACGGCGAGAATCAGACGATCGCACAGGTTGGACATTCTGTCCCTGATGGCCCCTTCTTAAGGGGGTTCGATCACGAGGCCATGGGGGTTTTCCCACGATGGGAGTTGTGAGAAGCTCCCAACTGCTAAGATTCTTCTGCAGGACAATTGAGACCTGTTGGTTGGCTCCAGGGCAATGATTCCCAGCAGAGTTCTAAGGATGGATGGCTCGGAGCCCACCTCGCATTCCAATTGTCTCCAAGCAACAAGACAGGTTAGATCTGCTGGATCTGGGGGAGCAACCAAGGAGGCTGAGATGAAATGGACTCTCCCGTGGATGTATCCTAATATGATTTTGTGATATGGAGAACTTGGAATGAAGTGGTGACCCTGGGGCCCTGAAGGGTTCTCCTAAAGAGAGGCTTTCACACAGCTCCATCGTTCAAGTGTCCCATGTGTAGATGAGATTTGTTCTGATGGGTGAGTCAAGAAACAGCCATATGCTGTTATTGAAATCCCGGCCTCTGAGGAGAGATGCCTGGAAACCAAAGCAATAATCTGATAGGTGCCTAGGGGCCTGTTCGTTCCTTTTTACCTCTGGGGACATCAGTCTTAGGGTCTGAGTGCCGGTAGGTGCTCAGATGGGCCCAGATTGCCCCATTTGCCCTGGGAAGCCACAAATATTTGGATGGCCTCAGGGACTTTGGTGGTTTATCCTATTAGTAGGGTTGTGGCCATTGGAAATGGCAGAGAAAATTCCCTTGGAGAGGGCAAGCACATTCGTAAGGTTTGGCTCCAGGGGCCTGAGCCTGTAGGGTGTGTAGGCCAGGGCTGTTTGGACAGTTGTCTGAAAACACAAACTCGGCTTATGTTTCGGGTCATAGGTATGGCAGGACTGTTCTACAGACCATGAGTAGAACTCTTCGGGATATGAAAAAAGGGCGAGTGTGAGGCTCTTGCTCAAGTTTTTGTCTCTGGATATCA
>NW_026741354.1:1676-5361 GCF_022355385.1 Mustela nigripes
TCGGCTTATGTTTCGGGTCATAGGTATGGCAGGACTGATCTACAGACCATGAGTAGAACTCTTCGGGATATGAAAAAAGGGCGAGTGTGAGGCTCTTGCTCAAGTTTTTGTCTCTGGATATCGAGTCACTCATGGTCTTCAAATTTCCCGGTGACTTCATTGGAAATGGACGAGTCTTACTCTCTGGGGGTTTGGCCCCATCCAAAGAGTTTGGGGTCATTCTGTGGGATGGAAGAAGTCCGTTGTTCTGTTGTTGTTGATTTGTTTTGTTTTGTTTTTCAACCTCAGGGGTCCCACCAAATGAAGGATTCCAGAGTAGAGCCCTGGGGAGGGGCGAGTGGACAACCAGAAATCTGGTTAAAAATTGGGGCCTAGGGACATGTCAAGCCCATTATGACATCTAATGGTCCAGCCACTGAGAGGACGTACTAGAGGACAGGACTCACTCTGAGGGTCACGATGCATGTTTATGCCCTCGTGGCACTCAAGAATGTGCGGGGCCTCAGGGTGAATGCTGGTTTCTCCTACAGTGAACGTTGGACAACATGCCAACCACAAGGTTTCTTGCCATGAGTAAGGAAGAGTTCTGATTTCTGCATCACAGTCACCCCTGGGCAGTGATTGGAGATAAGGTCTAGGTTCTGAAGCCTGAAAACTGAGGTAGGGAAGAGATGATGACCTAAGGCCATGGCGGGTCCTATGTGCTCAGTGTGCGGCCAGCTGTCTGTGTGGGCCCTGGAGGTCCAGGATCAGGCTTTGTCAGAAAGGGCATTAGTGCCCAGGTCAGCCTATATATTTAGGGTACAGCCAAATGGCGTGCCTCGTTGATCCTCATTTGGTGTTACTGGGTATCCCCAGAAGGCAATGTTTTTCTTCTGGAAGGCAGGCAGTTTGCTGCATTGTATTCTGGATTGCCAAACTGGAGGGCTTGTGGGCCAGTCATCTGAGGACGGAAGTCTGAGAACCCAAGCTAGGCCTCGGTTTCTGGGTGAGAATATTGCAGGCACAATCTACAGATCTGAATCGAGATCTCGTGCTTCTGAAGTCAAGGCGAGGATTAGATGATCGCTCAGGTTGGACATTCTGTCCCCGATGGCCTCTTCTTGAAAGGGGGGTGGATAACGAGGCCATGGGGTTTTTCCCACGATGGGAGATGTGAGAAGCTCCCAACTGCAAAGATTCTTCTGCAGGACTATTGAGACCTGTTGGTTTGCTCCATGACAACGATTCCGAGCAGGGTTCTAAGGATGGATGGCTCGGTAGCCCACCTCGCATTCCAATTGTCTCCAAGCAACAAGACAGTTTAGATCTGCTGGATCTGGGGGAGCAACCGAGGAGGCTGAGTTGAAATGGACTCTCCCGTGGATGTGTCCTAATATGATTTTGTGTCTATGGAGACCTTGGAATGAAGCGGTGGCACTGGAGCCGTGAAGGGTTCTCCTAAAGAGAGGCTTTCTCATAGCTCCATCGTGCAAGTTCCCCATGTGTAGATGAGATTTGTTCTGATGGGTGAGTCAAGAAACAGCCATATGCTGTTATTGAAATCTAGGCCTCTGAGGAGAGATGCCTGGAAACCAAAGCAATGGATCCGATAGGTGCCTTGGGGCCTATCGATCCTTTTTACCTCTGGAGATATCAGTCTACCTGTCTGAGTGCCAGTAGGTCCTCAGATGTGCCCAGATTGCCCCTGTTTGTCCTGGGAAGCCACAAATATTGGGATGGCCTCAGGGACTTTGGAGGTTTATCCTATTAGTAGGGTTGTGGCCGTTGGAATGGGCAGATACAATTCCCTTGGAGAGGGCAAGCACAGTCGTCAGGTTTGGCTCCAGGGGCCTGAGCCTGTAGGTTGTGTAGGCCAGGGCTGTTTGGACAGATGTCTGAAAACACAAACTCGTCTTATGTTTCGGGTCATAGGTATGGCAGGACTGATCTACAGACCATATGTTGAACTCTTCGGGATATGAAAAAAGGGCGAGTGTGCGGCTCTGCTCAAGTTTTGTCTCTGGATATCGTGTCACTCATGGTCTTCAAATTTCCGGGTGACTTTATGGGAAATGGACGAGTCTTACTCTCTGGGGGTTTGGCCCCGTCCAAAGAGTTTGGGGTCATTCTGTGGGATGGAAGAAGTCCGTTGCTCTGTTGTTGTTGATTTGTTTTGTTTTGTTTTTCAAACTCAGTTGTCCCATCAAATGAGGGACTCCAGAGTAGAGCCCTGGGGAGGGGCGATTGGACAACCAGAAATCTGGTTTAAATTTGGGGCCTAGGCACATGTCAAGCCATTATGGCATCTAATGGTCTAGCCACTGAGAGGACTTACTAAAGGACAGGACTCATGCTGAGGGTCACAATGCGTGTTTATGTCCTTGTTGGACTCAAGAATGGGCGGGACCTCAGGTTGAATGCTGGTTTCTCCTACACTAAACCTTTGCCAACATGGCAACCAAAAGGTTTCTTGCTATGGATAAAGAGGAGTTCTGATTTCTGCATCACACTCACCCCTGGGCAGTGATTGGAGATAAGGTCTAGGTTCTGAAGCCTGAAAACTTAGGTAGGGAAGAGATGATGACCTAAGGCCACGGCGGGTCTTATGGGCTCAGGTTGCGGTCAGCTGTCTGGGTGTTGCTCAGAAGGTTCTGGCTCAGGTTGTGTGCCAGTGCATTACTGCCCAGGTTAGACTATATAATTTGGGTACATTCGAGTGCCATGTAGGTTTATACTCATTTAATGTGCCCGGGCAACTCATTAGGCAATATTTTGTTCTAGAGGGCAGGCAGAGAGCTGTAATGATGGTCCGGAATTGCCAAACTTGTGGGCATGGGGCAAGGAGTGTGAGGACGGAAGTCTGAGAACACAAGCTAGACTTGGGATTCAGGGCGAAGTCACGGCATGTACCTCCTGAAGATCTGAAGCAATATCTCATGCATCTGAAGTCAGAGCGAGGATCAGACGTTGTCTCAGCTTGGATTTTCTGTTCATGACGGCCCCTTCATGAAGGGAGCCGAATCTCGAGGCCGTGGAGGTTTTCCCACGTTGGGAGTGGTGGGATGCCCCCTCCTAGGTTTCCTTCTGCGGGACAATTGAGACCTGTTTGGACAGCTCCTGGACATCTCATATGGATGAGTCCAGACCAACGTTCGAGGATGGATGCCTGGGAAGCCCGCCTCGCATTCCAATTGTCTCCTAGCGACAAGACAGTTTAGATCTGATGGCTCTGCGGGAACAACCGTGGTGGCTGAGTTGAAATGGACTTTCCTGAGGATGGGTCTAATGTGTGTTTGTGTCCATGAGGGCCTTGGAATGCGGCGGTGGCACCGGGACCCTGAAGTATTCTCCTAAGCTTTTGACATAGCTCCCATGCACAAGTTTCCTTGTGGAGACGAGGTTTGTTCTGATGGGTGCCCCAGGAAAACCCCAATGCTGGTATTGGAAGCCAGGGTTTTGAGGAGACATGACTGTAAACCAAAGCAATGGATCCGATTTGGGCCTAGGGTCCTGTCTGGTTCAATCTTCTTCTCTGGGGACATCCATCTAGGGTATGAGTGGTGGTAGATGCTCAGCTTGTGTCAGACGGCCCTTTTTTGTCCCGGGCGACCTATACTATTGGGATGGCCTCAGGGACTATGGAGGGTTCTCCTAATTTGTACGATTTTGGACAATGGAATGGGAATTCTGCCCATTCCATTGT
>NW_026741355.1:0-5360 GCF_022355385.1 Mustela nigripes
ACCAGCAGCCCCCCAAGCCATGAGGACAGGGCCAAGCCCAGGCAGACTCGGGGCCTCATGAGCAGGGGATAATGGAGTGGGCGGCAGATGGCCACGTAGCGGTCATAGGCCATGGACACCAGGAGGGTGCACTCCATGCAGGTGAGGGAAATGAAGAAGACGAGCTGGGTCATGCAGGCTGTGAAGGGCACATGGCAGGGACCGGTCCGCAGCCCCACGAGCAGGCTGGGCACGGTCACTGACACGTAGCACATCTCCAGGCAGCTGAGGTTGCCCAGGAAGAAGTACATGGGCTTGCAGAGCTCGCTGTGACTGCACACGAGGTAGATGACGAGCGTGTTCTCCAGGAGGGTCAGCGTGTAGAGGCTCAGGAAGACAGCAAACAGGACATCCCTTATGTCCGCCCTGGTGGACAAGCCCAGCAAGACAAACTCCCCGACTCTGTTCATGTTGCCCGTCTCCAGGGACCTCTCCATCTGAGAACAAACACATCTATGATATATTTTGCACATCTTTCTCTTCACAGCTTGCCTTCCTATAGATCCAAGCCTTTATACCACCAAGTAAACGAAATAAACTCATATCTTGTTTCTCTCCCTCCACTCTTGCTTCATCTCCGCACAGCTGCTGGGGGGGGGGGGTCTTTCAAAATCATCAATCATAAAGGGTTACTCCACTGCTTAAAGCCCTTGACACATTCCCATTATCCTTAGAATAAACATCACATGTCCTACCATGGCTCTCAAGCCCCCAATTTTCTGTTCCTTGCCAATTACTTCAGTTTTAACTCATGCCATGGCTCCTTTTCTCATACCCACTGGAGCCCCATAGGTGCCCTTTTACTTCCTCAAATACTCCAACATCCTTCCAGCCTGAAATAATTCCCACACAAAGTCCCTTCTTTCTGAAACAGCCTTCTCTCCATTCTTGTTTTTCCCATTTTGGGGAATCCTTGACATCCTTGGCATGAGTTTTTCAATGTCTTATCCTTAGAAAATCTCCTATTAGACCCGATGTCATTATTCCTTACCCCTGCAACCCCTTCCTTCCTTCCAGAGTGATTGTTGTTAATTTCATTTATTTTAAATTATTTGCACTAGCTGGAGGTTGTCGGAGGCGAGTGGAGGGACAGGAGAAATAGATGAAGGGAATTCGGGAGTGCACTTGTGACGAGCACTGAGTAATGTAGAGAAGTGTTGAATCGCTATATTGTATGCCTGAGACAAATCTAACACTGGGTGTTGATGATACTGGGATTTGAATGAGTGAGTGAATGAAATTACTTGCATGCTTGTTCAGTTGTGCAACGTCTCTCCAACTGGACTGTAAGCCCCTTGAGGAAAGAGGTGGGGTCTATGTCACTCAGAGCTCTAACCGCAGACCCTAGCAAAGCAGTACACTGCCAGGTTTGTCATGGCTCTCCACATGCTCATTCAAAACCTGGAGCACTGGAGGGGACTTTCAGGCGTCACGCTCCTCAGCAGGAGCCGGGAACCAGACGTTGACCGGATCACCAGCCCCAGGGTCGATGAGTCCAGGGAGGCCTCAGAAGAAACACAAGCCACAGGGGAATGGACCGGGCAGGGAGACCTTTTAAGATCCTGCCCTCAAATAAACCAAAGGAAGATAGCCATTTCTTTTTTCATCTTATTACTTTTGTCTTTGTATTGTTGGTGTCTGCGTTACCTATCACAACAAAAGGAAGATTTTCCTCCTGGTTCACAGCAGGAAATGGTCTTTGCTCCAAAACAGTGGAATGTCACCGTCTAGTCCAGAATGTTAATGCGTGGTGCCTTCTTCTCCGAAGAAGATCGCTGAGGTTCTCTGGGGCTACGAGCACAAAGTGAGGACACTGGGATTTTTTTTTTTTTCCAAACCAGTTCTGCCTGATTTTACCACCTACTGGTGCCCCGTCTGAGGCTGCCCTATTTAGGAAACATGTCCCTGGTCTGTTTGAGAGTTCCATGAGTCCCGTTCTGTCCCAGAACCTTCCCTGGCACCATCCCAAATTCACAGCACAGATGACCTTTAGGCCAATCCCTCTCTGGCTTCTGCCTTTTACAGGGATCTCCACAGGCTGAGAAGTAATCACCAATGATCCCATCTTTCAGATGTGAAAACTAAAGAT
The DNA here is from genome assembly GCF_022355385.1 of Mustela nigripes. Classification (NCBI taxonomy): domain Eukaryota; kingdom Metazoa; phylum Chordata; class Mammalia; order Carnivora; family Mustelidae; genus Mustela; species Mustela nigripes. Next base: position 2,129 of record NW_026741355.1, read on the forward strand.
CAAAGAGTCCATTTGTTTCCCAAGGCCTCCCCGCAGGAAGTCGTAGAACAGACTCAGCTTCCCAGGTAAGCTGACGCTGGGAGTCATGTTGTATTCTCCCTCTCCTGGGATTTGGGGTGACATTTTCATTTTACTTGTCTGGAAACACGTTGGCAGAGAGGAAAAGGAAATTATTCTTCTACTCTAGGAAAGGAAAGTTAGGACTGGAAGGACCATTTGAAGGTTCTCAGTTTGAGGGCCTCGTTTTTTATGGGAGGGAACTGATTACCTACCCCAGTGAAGGACTGCAGTCAATGTCGTGATCACCTGGTTAGAATGGATTTGAGGGCTCTCTGCTCTGCGGAAAGCCTGCTTCCTCCTTTCTCTCTCTGCCTGCCTCTCTGCCTAATTGTGATCTCTCTCTGTCAAAATAAATAAAAATCTTTTAAAAAATGTTTAAAAATTTTAAAAAATAAAAATTTTTCCCTCTTGTTTCCCTTGCCTTTGGAGACATGTCTTGCAAAGAGTTGCCATGTCCTAGGTAGAAAAGGTTACTGCCTGTGTTTTCCTCTAGGATTTTGATGGATTCCTGTCTCACACTGAGGTCTTCCATCCATTGTGAGTTTAACTTTGTGTTGAAAGACCCGCGGATCCCCTTACCCAAGAATCCAACACTGCCACTGGATGCAATCAGCAAGAGGTTCTTTATTGTTACGCAGGCCTGCGGGTGGTCAGCGCGCGCCTGCGGGTGGTCAGCAGCTCCTGCTAGCTGAGCACACCTGGCTGTGGTGGCGCCGGGTTTTTATAAACAGGTACAAACAAGTTTTGGGTGGGGCGCAACTGATTGGTTGACAGTTAGAACTTTTGAAAAAGGCATACATGGAGTTTGCTGATTGGCTCTAAGGACCCACGCGCGGGAAGAGAGAGGCGGGAAGGGGGAACAAGAAGGGGGAAGGTAGGAATGCCATCATGGCGTCTCTATTATTTCTATAAGCCAAGCGGTTACAGAAGGGCAAAAGAGCGATTAATAAGCAATTAATAACCTAATTTACGCCTAAAAGCCAGCGGTTCACAGAAAAGGAAACAAGCGGTTAGTTATCCTATCTATCTTCTAGGGGAGGGGTCTTTCAGTGTGTGGGATAAGAGAATGGTCCAGTTTCATTCTTCTGCATGTGGCTGTCCAATTTTCCCAGCACCCATTTGTTGAAGAGACTGTCTTTTTTCCACTGAATTTTCTTTCCTGCTTTGTTGAAAATTAGTTGACCATAGAGTTGAGGGTCTGTTTCTGGATTCTCTTTTCTGTTTCATCAATGTATATGTCTGTTTTTGTGAGTACCATACTATCTAGATTATTACAGCTTTGTAATACACCTTGAAGTCCAAAACTCTGATGCCTTCAGCTTTGGTTTTCTTTTCTGACATTCCTCTGGCTATTTGGGGTCTATTCTGTTTCCTTACAAATTTTAGGACTGTTTGTTCCAGCTCTGTGAAAAATATCAATGGGATTTTGATAGGGATTGCATTGAAAGTGTAGATTGTTCTAGGTACCATAGACATTTTAATAATGTTTATGCTTCCAAGCCATGAGCATGGGATGTTTTTCCATTTCTTGGTGTGTCTTCCTCCATTTCTTTCATAAGTGTTCTATAGTTTTCTGGGTACAGATACTTTGTCTCTTTGGTTAGGTTTATTCTTAGGTATCTTATGGTTTGGGTGCAATTGTAAATGGGATCAACTCCTTAATTTCTCTTTCTTCTGTCCTGCTGGTGGTGTATAGAAATGCAACTGATTTCTGTGCATTGATTTCATATCTTGTCATCTTGCTAAATTCCTGTATGAGTCCTAGTAATTTTGGGGTGAGTGTTTGGGTTTTCTCCATAAAGTATCATGTTATCTGCAAAGAGTGAGAGTTTGACTTCCTTGCCGATATGGATGTCTTTTATGTTTTTTTTTTTTGTTTTTTTTTGTTTTTTTTTTTGTCTGATTGCTGAGGCTAGGCCCTCTAATCCTGTGTTGAACAACACTGGTGACAGTGGACATCCCTGCTGTGTTCCTTGGTCATTTATTTCTACCCACTAGAATTCCATCCTATTTCTGGTTTTCTGCTGCGCCCCGGGAACCTAGCATGATGCCTATAGACAGTACTTGTGAGTTGACGTGCCACTTGGCAAGCAAAGTCCTCCTTAAAGAAGCGAGCTGGAGATAAGCCTGAATGAAGCAGAAGTGAACCCTGCCAACTTCCGGGAAAGCAGGGTAAGCAGAGGTGGGGCGAGGGCAGAGGTGCTGAAGCAGGAAAGCACTTGTGGGACTTTAGCGGGAATGACTGGGTTAGGGAGGATGCTGCAGGGTGAGCCAGGAGCAGCCTGTGTGACAAGGTCAGGTCAAGAGCCAGACCACGAGGCCCTGGTAGGCTGGAGGAAGAGAGTCTGGAGTCCCTGTTCCTGTGATGGCAGCTCCGTGGCCTGATCAGGCGGGCGGCCGGATGCTGGACTCAGATCTTGGGCGCGCAGAGGGGAGAGCTGTGCGCAGGCGGGTCCGCTCCCTCGCGGCCCTTCCCGAACCTTCTAGCGTGCCCAGACGTGAACTTCCAAAGCGGACAGCAGGCGAGATGAGAAGCAAGGGATCCATTTGTTGCCGGTTTTAAATAGCCGCCGCAGACTCGGCTGGGTCTAGTTCTACGGAAGAGACGGACGGCGTGAGAAAGCGGGCGTCCTCGGTTTGCATGAACTCCTCCTGCAGGCGGACGCGCTGGGAGCCCCGAGCGCGGGCGCGTGGAGCCGGGGCCACGCCTCCGCGCCCCGAGACACGGAGACGCGCGCGGGGCAGTGGCCGGATGGGGGCGCGCGCGCCGCCCTGCTACGTCCCCAGTGTTCTCGGGAGGCGCGGGGCGGTCCGTGCGGATGAGCGCGTCCTGTGGACGTTCTGACTTGAGTCTGGGGTCCAGAGCCCACCTGAAGGGGCAGGTGCGCGTGACAGCGGCGGGTGGGTCCGCGTCGCACACATCTGGGCGCTGTTCCGGGCGGACGACCGCGCGCCGCGACGGGCCTGACTCTCTTCGCGCGCCAGCAGCATCTCGCGGTCTGCAGAGGAGGTCGCGGCGCGCCCACCTGACAGCTGAGTTAGATACGGAGGTTCCGGGCCCACCTGGGCCAAAGCACCCGACGGGGAGAGCAGAACCTCGGGTGCTTCAGCGCCAGCGGCTCTGTCCGGGGTCACGGCCAGTGGCAGGCTCTGAGCACACAAGGAAGGAGGC
>NW_026741356.1:0-1475 GCF_022355385.1 Mustela nigripes
TCTTCTTTATCCATTCATCTGTTGATGGACATCTAGGTCCTTTCCATCGTTTGGCTATTTTGGACATTGATGCTATAAACATTTGGGTGCATGTGCCCCTCTGGACAACTACGTTGGTATCATTAGGGTAAATACCCAGTAGTGCAATTGCTGGGTCATAGGGTAGCTCTATTTTCAACTTTTTGAGGAAAATCCATGCTGTTTTCCAGAGTGGTTGCACCAGCTTGCATTCCCACCAACAGTGTAGGAGGGTTCTCCTTTCTCCGCATCCTCACCAGCATCTGTCATTTCCTGACTTGTTAATTTAGCCATTCTGTCTGGTGTGAAGTGATATCTCATTGTGGTTTTGATTTGTATTTTCCTGATGCTGAGTGATGTGGAGAACTTTTTCATGTCTCTTGACCATCTGGATGTCTTCTTTGCAGAAATGTCTGTTCACATCCTCTGCCCATTTCTTGACTGGATTATTTGTTCTTTGGTTGTTGAGTTTGATAAGCTCTTTATAGATTTTGGATACTAGCCCTTTATCTGATATGTCATTTGCGAATATCTTCTCCTATTCTCTCAGTTGTCTTTTGGTTTTGTTGACTGTTTCCCTAGTTGTGCAAAAGCTTTTGATCTTGATGAAGTCCCAATAATTCATTTTTGCCCTTGCTTCCTTTGCCTTAGGTGATGTTCCTAGGAAGAAGTTGCTGCAGCTGAGGTCGAAGAGGTTGCTGCCTGTGTTCTCTTCAAGGATATTTATGGATTCCTTTTTTCATATTGAGGCCCTTCATCCATTTGGAGTCTATTTTCATGTGTGGTGTAAGGAAACAGTCCAGTTTCATTTTTCTGTAGGTGGCTGTCCAATTTTCCCAACACCATTTGTTGAAGAGACTGTCCTTATTCCATTGGATATTCTTTCCTGCTTTGTCAAAGAGTAGTTGACCATAGAATTGAGGGTCTATTTCTGGGCTCTCTGTTCTGTTCCACTTATCTATGTGTCTTTTTTTGTGCCAGTACCATACTGTCTTGGTGATGACAGCTTTGTAATAGAGCTTGAAGCCTGGAATTGTGATGCCACCAACGTTGGCTTTCTTTTTGAATATTTCTCTGGCTATTTGAGTTATTTTCTGGTTCCATATAAATTTTAGGATTATTTGTTCCATTTCTTTGAAAAAAAAAGATGGGATTTTGATAGGGATTGCATTGAATGTGTAGATTGCTTTAGGTAACATAGACATTTTCACAATATTTGTTCTTCCAATCCATGAGCATGGAACATTTTTCCATTTATTTGTGTCTTCCTCAATTTCTTTCATGACTACTTTATAGTTTTCTGATTATAGATTCTTTGTCTCTTTGGTTGGGTTCATTCCTAGGTATCTTATGGTTTTGGGTGCAACTGTAAATGGGATTGACTCCTTAATTTCTCTTTCTTCTGTCTTGTTGTTAGTGTAAAGAAATGCACAGAAATCAGTTGCATTTCTTTACAC
>NW_026741356.1:1575-5354 GCF_022355385.1 Mustela nigripes
TGGAACATTTTTCCATTTATTTGTGTCTTCCTCAATTTCTTTCATGACTACTTTATAGTTTTCTGATTATAGATTCTTTGTCTCTTTGGTTGGGTTCATTCCTAGGTATCTTATGGTTTTGGGTGCAACTGTAAATGGGATTGACTCCTTAATTTCTCTTTCTTCTGTCTTGTTGTTAGTGTAAAGAAATGCAACTGATTTCTGTGCATTGATTTTATATCCTGACACTTTACTGAATTCCTGTACAAGTTCTAGCAGATTTGGATTACAATCTTTTGGGTTATCCACATATAGTATCATATCATTTGCAAAGAGTGATAGTTTGACTTATTCTTTGCTGATTTGGATGTCTTTAATTTCTTTTTGTTGTCCTATTGCTGAGGCTAGGACTTCTTGTTCTATGTTGAATAGCAGTGGATATAATGGACATCCCTGCCATGTTTCAGACCTTCAAGGAAAAGCTGTCAGTTTTTCTCCATTGAGAATGTTATATGCGGTGGGTTTTTCATAGATTATATTTCATTGATTATATTTAGGTATGTACCCTTTATCCCTACACTTTGCAGAGTTTTGATCAGGAAAGGATGCTGTACTTTGTCAAATGCTTTTTCAGCATCTATTGAGAGTACCATATGGTTCTTGTTCTTTCTCTTATTAATGTATTGTATCACACTGATTGATTTGCAGATGTTGAATCAAACTTGCAGCCCTGGAATAAATCCCACATGGTCATGGTGAATAATTCTTTTAATGTACTCTTGGATCCTATTGGCTAGTATTTTGGTGTGAATTTTCACATCTGTGTTCATCAAGGGTATTGATCTTTAATTCTCTTTTTGATGCGATCCTTGTCTGGTTTGGGGATCAAGGTGATGCTGGCCTCATAAAATGAGTTTGGAAGTTTATCTTTCATTTATATTTCTTAGAACAGTTTCAGGAGAATAGGAATTAGTTATTCTTTTAAAAAAGGCGAAAGATTTATGCGATCTGAAGAGAAACCAGAGTATTATTCTTTTAAATGTTTGGTAGAATTACCCTGGGAAGCCGTCTGAACCTTGGCTTTTGCTTGTTTGGAGTTTTCTGATGACTGTTTTAATCTCCTTAGTGGCTATGGATCTGTTAATGTTTTCTTTTTCTTCCTGGTTCAGTTGTGGTAGTTTATATGTTTCTAGGAATGCATCCATTTCTTCCAGATTGTCAAATTTGCTGGCGTAGAGTTGCTCATAATATGTTCTTATAATTGTTTGTATTTCCTGGGTGTTGGTTGTGTTCTTTCCTCCTTCATTCTTGATTTTATTAATTTGGGTCCTTTCTCTTTTCTTTTTGGTAAGCATGGCCAGGGGTTTATCAATCTTATTAATTCTTTCAGAGAACCAGCTCCTAGTTTCATTGATTTTGTTTTGTTTTCTTTTTTTGTTGTTGTTGTTTTGTTTCTATTTCATTGATTTATGCTCTGATATTTATTATTTATCTTCTCCTGCTGGGTTTAGGCTTTCTTTGTTGTTCTTTCTCCAGCTCCTTTAGGTGTAGAGTTCGGATGTGTATTTGAGACCTTTCTTGTTTCTTGAGAAAGGCTTGTATCACTATATATTTTCCTCTCAGGACTGCCTTTGCTGTGTCTCACAGATTTTGAACCATTGTGTTTTCATTATCATTTGTTTCCATGATTTTTTTTCAATTCTTCTTTAATTTCCTGGTTGGCCCATTCATTCTTTTTTTTTTTTTTTAAGATTTTATTTATTTATTTGACAGAGAGAGATCCCAAGTAGACAGAGAGGCAGGCAGAGAGAGAGAGGAGGAAGCAGGCTCCCTGCTGAGCAGAGAGCCTGATGTGGGGCTTGGTCCCAGGACCCTGGGATCATGACCTGAGCCGAAGGCAGAAGCTTAACCCATTGAGCGACCCAGGCACCCCGACCCAATCATTCTTTAGAAGGATGCTCTTTAGTGTTCATGTATTTGGGTTCTTTCCAAATTTCCTCTTGTGCTTGAGTTCTAGCTTCAGAGCATTGTGGTCTGAAAATATGCAGGGAATGATCCCAATCTTTTAATACTGGTTGAGACCTGATTTATAACCCATGATGTGATCTATTCTGGAGAATGTTCCATGTGCCCTAGAGAAGAATGTGTATTCTGTTGCTTTGGGATGGAATGTTCTGAATATATCTGTGATGCCCATCTGGTCCAGTGTGTCATTTAAGGCCTTTATTTCCTTGTGGATCTTTTGCTTGGATGATCTGTCCATTTCAGTGAGAGAAGTGTTAAAGTCCCCTATTATTATTGTATTATTGTCAATGTGTTTCTTTGATTTTGTTATTAATTGGTATATATAGTTGGCTGCTCCCATGTTAGGGGCATAGATATTTACAATTGTTAGATCTTCTTGTTGGACAAACACTTTTGAGTATGATATAGTGTCCCTTCCTCCTTTCTTATTATAGTCTTTGGCTTAAAATCTAATTGTTCTGATACAAGGGTTGCTACCCCAGCTTTCTTTTGTTGTCCATTAGCATGCTAAATGGTGTTTCACTCCTTCACTTTAAATCTGGAGGTGTCTTTGGGTCTAAAATGAGTTTTTCATAGATAGCATATTGTTGGGTTTTGCTTTTTTAATCCATTCTAATACCCTGTGTCTTTTGATTGGGGCATTTAGCTCATTTACATTCAGGGTAACTATTGAGAGATAAGAATTTAGTGCCATTGTATTGCCTGTAATGTGATTATTACTGTATATTGTCTCTGTTCTTTTCTGATCTACTACTTTTAGGTTCTCTCTTAGCTTAGAGGACCCCTTTCAATATTTCCTGTAGAGCTGATTTGGTGTCTACAAATTCCTTTAGGTTTTTCTGTTTGCTTGTTTGTTTGTTTGTTTGTTTTGTCCTGGAAGCTTTTTATCTCTCCTTCTATTTTCAATGATAGCCTAGCTGGATATAGTATTCTTGGCTGCATGTTTTTCTCCTTTAGTGCTCTGAATATATCATGCCAGCTCTTTCTGGCCTGCCAGGACTCTGTGGATAATTCTGCTGCCAATCTAATATTTTTACCACTGTATGTTACAGACTTCTTTTCCTGGGCTGCTTTCAGTATATTCTTTTTGTCATAAAGACTTGTAAGTTTTACTATTATATGACAGGGTGTGGACCTATTCTTATTGATTTGGAGGGGGCTTCTCTGCCTCCTGGATTTTGATGCTTGTACCCTTTGCCATATTAGGGAAATCCTCTACAATAATTCTCTCCAATATATCTTCTGCTCCCCTCTCTCTTTCTTCTTCTGGAATCCCAATTATTCTAATGTTGTTTCGTCTTATGGTATCCCTTATCTTTTGAATTCTCCCCTCATGGTCCAGTAGTTGTTTGTCTCTCTTTTGCTCAGCTTCTTTATTCTCTGTCATTTGGTCTTCTATATCACTATTTCTCTCTTCTGCCTCACTTATCCTAGCAGTAAGAGCCTCCATATTTTATTGTACCTCATTAATAGCTTTTTAAATTTCAAGTTGGTTATATTTTAGTTCTTTTATTTCTCCAGAAAGGGCTTGTATTTTTCCAGACAGGGTTTCTCTAATATCTTCCATGCCTTTTAGAGACCAACTAGCACCTTGAGAATTGTCATTCTGAACTCTAGATCTGACATATTACCCATGTTTATATTGATTAGGTCTGTAGCCTTTGGTACTGCCTCTTGTTCTTTTTTTTTGTGGTGAGTTTTTCTGCATTTTCATTTTGTCCAGATAAGAATATATGAAGGAGCATATAAAATACTAAAAGGGTGGCAAAGACCCC
>NW_026741357.1:0-5354 GCF_022355385.1 Mustela nigripes
GGGTTTGGGAGAAGGGGGTGGGATTATGGACATTGGGGAGGGTATGTGATTTGGTGAGTGCTGTGAAGTGTGTAAACCTGGTGATTCACAGACCTGTACCCCTGGGGATAAAAATATATGTTTATAAAAAATAAAAAATTAAAAAAAAAAAAAAAGGAAGATGCTTAATTGACAAGCCACCCAGACACCAGGGGATATTGATTTCAATTTATTATTAATGGGGCTATATTATTTGGTAGAAAGAATATTTAAATGAATAAATAATATATACATATTTGAGGAGTAATTTGTCTAATTTGAAACAGTGAAATATAGACATAGAAAGTAGTGCATTCTATGTCAATGTAACAATAGAACAGGGAAAATGTATTTATTTGACAGTGAGTTAATATTTACATGATAAGCAAAAGCATATACTGTCAGTAATAAAACTCTATGCTTACATTTTTTGGGAAAAATTAAACATATTTTATAATATTTCCTTTCTTCAATCTCTTTTATTATTTTTTCATATTTTCCTGTTCCTTTTCTATTTCTGAAATTATGAAAGACATTTCTTACCATATATCTCCCACTAACAATAAAACCAATTCAACAACAGCTAGAAAATAGCAACGACACATGCAAAGACCATTTCATATGCCTCAATATGTTTATGGGAACCTCTTCAAAGTATCTCTTTTCTAATACTACAGTTTATATCACAGGACTGGTTTTCAGGCTGGAACAAAGTGGAAATGATTGTCTTAGCATCTCTCTCACAAACAAAGGGGGGGAAATGAGAAGTTGACAGGGCATTGGCTACAAATAATTGACCATCCCTGGTATGACATATGGTATGACATATTTATTATGTCATATATGAACAAAAGTCCAGTGTTCTGAGTACTCCAAATAGAGGAATTAACATGTGAACACAGAGAAAAATAAACATGAAATTTTAAAATATATATCTATATCTATTTTTTAAAAGCATTAGGGTAGTATTTTTGTTTTGGTGAATGCCCGGAGAAGTACTGCCTGACTTAGGACAGTGGGCAAAAAATCAAGCAGGGGGACATATGCTTGTGTACACTTGTGCTTCATTAACCACAAAATATTCTTTTAATCTACTAGTACTAATATAGAGAAGATAATGCCAGTATATTTATTAGAATCCTTGTTTAAATTGTTTTCATAAAAGCATTTATTAATAGTCTATGTCAGATAGAGTGGCTGGAAAGTAGATAAGCTAACTTTCAACTGATAATTGACTCTAGAATAGTTCTACTAAGGGGTGTTTTCACAAGTCTATGAGTCTTATGCCACTCTGAGGAGCTAACTACTAATATGAAATAAATTTGCTGAGTGCTGAAGAAATATGTTTAAAAACTAATAGTCTTCCAAAAATGGAATGTACTGCCTTACAAAGGTCTCCTGAACTCCATCCTGAGGTGAAATTAAGTGAGAGGAACAAGCAGACACAAGGTTAATAGAAATTGTTGAAAGGATGTAATACCAGTCAGACTGAATTCCAGATGTAGTAACTCTGATTCTTAAGAGTTGAATAAATATTATAGAGGTAAATTTTGATGTCCTACAACTATTTTAGAGGCTATTAATGATTGGCATGGAATACTTCAAGAGGCATAATTTGTTGTGCTCCCTTCCATAGTAGTGCATTTAAATTCTTTCTGTTCCAGATAATTGTATACAATTATTTTTGATCTCCAGTCCTGTGTGTGAAGAAAAGGGGTTATGTTTAATTAATTAGCTGTTGTAGAAATGTTGCTGGAGGGCATGTTGGTGGCATTTAAATGAGTACATCTCTTGAAAAGTAAAAATGAGAAAGCATATGGAGACTTCAACTACAAAAGGTAAAAAAAAAAAAGAATAAGACACAAGAGAAGGTGTTGTTTTAGGTCATTCCAAAAATTAAAGAGCTGAATATAGATTACTCTGAGTGTCACACCTCAGTGAAACCCTCTAAGACATGGAGAATCTTTTTAAGTTAAAAAAAAAATTATATGATCTATCCCTAATGCCAGATAAGATTAAAGAACCAAAAGTATCATTACAAGAAATTTGATCATTCTTCAACTGAACACGTACCATTTCAAAATCAGTTAATCTAATTTTGTCTGTATTTTCCCCTACTTCATGTTTGGTTCATCTAAAGATATTTGTTAAGGAAATAATAGCTGATTTTCATCAAATATTTTGGTACACATTTTCCTAAGACAATTATTTGGGGGCCTGTTTTTACCTTTTGCCAAGCAAAGATTACTTGGTGATAGGAGAGAACTACTTTAAAGTAAAAAAACATTGTCAAAATATACCTTTAGAAACGGACTCCATATTTTAGAACTACACTACAAATTCCCAAACACTACAATTCCCATTTTCCCAGAACAACTTGATTAGTTTCGGCAGACTTGTTGCTATAACGAAACCAAATAAAAAACAAAACAAAAACAAAAAACCCAAAACACATCAAAATGTCCTCAGTAGTTTAAGACAAAATAACACTTCCTAATCTTCTCAGCTGGCTGTGGAATTGAAGGATTTGCCACAGCAGCTGTCTTTCATCAGTGAGTCAAGAATTCAGGATGACTTACTCTTACAGTCCCATTATTTCAAGTTGATACCTCTTGTGCAGAGGCAGAGAGGATAGAAAAGCACATTCCCATTTTTCCCTAGATAGAAGTAACCCCATGACCCCACCAAACTGGAAGGTGGAATATAATCTCCTTCAGGCTCAACAGTGAAAGGAAACCCAGATACTGATGTGCACTAGCAACATTTCTCACACTATCCTCATGGTTCCAATAATCTGCTATCTCAGCAAGGTAAAGGGAGACAATGCAAGATCTAAAATAAAGCTCAGAATTTTAAACAATGCCAGGTTTCAAAAAAAAAAAAAAAGTAAAAGCAGCACAATTATATAGAACACATAAAACGATGATCTCTGAAGTCAGGGTCATGTCGTATTGTTTTTCTATCACCTAACCTTTATCAGACTGTTTGCATAAGTAAGTTAATAAACAAACTGTGAAGAGATGCATGGAGAAATGAATTTCTGTGACTATGAATCCTTCCTTTGGTCTCTGACCATAGGATTTATGCTCACTTCATGAAAATTCACATCAGGATAGCATACTAACAGTAAACAGTTTCAGTAACAGTATATTGCTTTAAAATTAACAGACTATCTTGATATACTAATTCAAACCTATGAGTAGACATATGTGTGTGGTTTGTTCCCTTCAATGTTCACATACAACCTAAGAAACTCACAAAACACACAATATGTTAATACCAGACATTTAATTTTCAAGGGGTGGGGTTACTTAACAATATCAAGATACTGCAGCATGTGTCCCCAAAATATTTTTAAACCCTCTATATCAAGGCTAGCACTCAATTCCTGGAAGATTCAGTACTCCAGTTGAATAATTTATATTACTTCAAAGAAATTCCACGACTAATGCTAAGCACATGAGTGCAATTTGCAGGTTGCCTGTAATACTGTTAAAAAAAAAAATTCAGGATGAACAAATTTACATAAAATTTGCCTTAAAACCTGAGAACATGAATGAGAGAATAAAGCATACATTAATCACCATTGTCCAAACACAGAAAGATTATGTGGGTTTCCATAGATTCTCCTTTTGTTATTAATGACACAGGTATATACATGAATATTTCTATCACATATCTGTACATCATATATATGAGAGATATAGCTAGACATATATGACATAAAAGATATACATGCACACAGGCACACACACACAATTTGGGCACACTCTAACGATTTTTCCACCTTGGAATTAAAATAAGCAAGCTTTCATCTTCTCAAATAACTTTCTAAGTACAAAGAATAAATCTCTTTTAACCACTTATGTATCAACTTTTAGGGTTATTACTCCAATAAAACCAATGTAGAATTAGGTTTTATTAAAAGCTTACTGGGATAAGTGTTCTTTGGGAAGGCATCTCACTGGAGTCTTTGGAGTGCTAGGCATAAACTGAAATCTCAGTATCTTAATTTACTAAGTAATTACATGTGAAATAATTAACCTCTCTAATACTTAGTATTCTAGCTCTAAAATGCTGGCCAAAACATATGACTCAAAGTATGATTAGAAGGTTGACATGAGACTACACAGAAAAAGCAACTAGCCTAACACCTGATATAAAATGACTGCTTAAAAATATGAATTCCCTTCAACCATACATAATTGTGCATATGTTATTATTCTGACCTCTTAAAAGGTCCAAACTCCAGGTGCAGGAAATAAAATTTATGAATTGGAACAGATTGCTGCAATTGCACACACAGATACAAAATTCAGTGAATTGTAAGAATTAAACACATTATCTTATATAAGTGGAAAAAATGCTACAATATGATTTCCTGTAAATATTTTCATCTTCAATGTAGGAAATGTTAGCTCTGCTATATTAAAGTGAATTTTTATTGCTGGCATTTAGTTCCAGAGTAAATGTTACTTTTTTAGCTTGAGAGTTATCATAATTGAATAGAGTATATTTTTATCTATTTACTTTGTAACACCTTGTGTATTATCATTTATTTTTCAGTACTATTCTGATTTAAATTTTATGCTTATTTTCTTTTCTTTGAATTTTACTCTAAAAAGAATTTCCTAGAATGAATCATATAATGCAGAATTTGTTTCAGGTAATACTATTATTGTCTTCCATGTTCATATCACTTTTCTTTGAAAGTCCTAATTGGTTAGAAGCAAACAATTATAGAAATTAATTCTGGATTTGGTCTTTATAAGTGTAGGTGAGACAAAACAAGTTAGTCAACTGAAAATATTTCTTCCAAATCTATGAAACACAGAGAAATATGTTATGTAAGCCATAGTAAACAATACAAAATGACATTGTTACCTCATTTAAAAGCTTGCAAAATTGCTGAGTAGAAAATACATAACAAAAGAACCTTAGAGCATGTGACATGATAAGGTAAAGTGCTGAAATTTGTGATCCTGAAAATGAAGACTTAGGGAGGGAAGATCAAATTACAATATTTTTTAAAAATGAGGACTCCCAGGAGAAAATGGGAGTTAAACTACACACTGAGGGATGAATAGAAAGCAGGTATGTGAGTAGATCAGAAGATCACTCTGTTCACAGAAGCAGAAATAGTGACAATGGGGGATGAGAGAGGAAGGAACTGAGCAATGTGACCAGCTTTGAGTTTCCTGGTTTGTCAGCAAGGAAGATTGCTTTGAATAAGTGTGGTGGGACTCCATTATATCTTACACAGCAGATTAGGGGGAAAAAAAATACACCAAAAAAAAAAAAAAAAAAAAAAAAAAAAAAAAAAAAAAAAAAAAAAA
>NW_026741358.1:0-5353 GCF_022355385.1 Mustela nigripes
ATATATATATATATATATATATATATATATATATATATATATCTCGAGGTGTCTGGGTGGCTCACTGGGTTAAATCCTCTGCCTTAGGCTCAGGTCATGATCTCAGGGTCTTGGGATTGAGCCCCACATCGGGCTCTCTGCTCAGTGGGGAGCCTGCTTTGCCACCCCCCTCTGAGTCCCACATCAGGCTCCTTGCTCATGGGGAAAGTCTGCTTCTCCCTCTACCTCTATCCCTTGCCCTGCTTGTGCTCAAGCTCGCTCTCTCGCTCTCTATCTCTATCTCGAATGAATAAATAAATATAATCTTTAAAAGAATACTGTATACTATACTTGAAATTTGCCAAGAGGGTGGTAAATCCTAAATGTTCTCATCACAAAAAGAAAAGAAAAGAAAAAAGTTAAGTATGTGAAATGATAAGTATGTTCATTACCTTCATTGTGGTGATCGTTTCACAGAGGATATCTGTATCCAATCATCAAGCCACCCACCTTAAATATATACAATTTTAAGTTGTCAATTCTACCTCAATAAAGATGGAAAAAGGAAAGAGATATTTCCAAAATGATCCTGAAAACAAAGACTAAAACATGTAATATTTTTTAAAAAGATAAATACATGACGGGGCACCTGGGTGGCTCAGTGGGTTAAAGCCTCTGCCTTCAGCTTGGGTCATGATCCCAGGGTCCTGGGATCCAGCTCCGCATCAGGCTCTCTCCTCTGCCGGGAGCCTACTCCTCTTCTCTCTCTCTGCCTGCCTCTCTGCCTACTTGAATCTCTGTCTATCAAATAAATAAATAAAATCTTTTGAAAAAATTTTTAAAAAAACCTTAAAATAACTAGAGTATATAGAGTGTTTATATAACCGTGATTCATAAAAGTTTGTCAAAGGAGAGTACCTAAAGCAAAAATCATAAAAGGGGGCACCTGGCTGGCTCAGTAGGTAGAGCATGTAAATCTTGATCAGAGTTGTAAGTTTGAGCCCCATGCTGGTTGTAGAGATTATTTAAAAATAATTTTTAAATCTTTAAAAAATTATAAAAGATGCATAGAACGGACGAATGGATAAGGAAGATGTGGTCCATATACACTATGGAGTATTATGCCTCCATCAGAAAGGACGAATACCCAACTTTTGTAGCAACATGGACGGGGCTGGAAGAGATTATGCTGAGTGAAATAAGTCAAGCAGAGAGAGTCAATTATCATATGGTTTCACTTATTTGTGGAGCACAACAAATAGCATGGAGGACAAGGGGTGTTAGAGAGGAGAAGGGAGTTGGGGTAAATTGGAAGGGGAGGTGAACCATGAGAGACTATGGACTCTGAAAAACAATCTGAGGGTTTTGAAGGGGCGGGGGGTGGGAGGTTGGCGGAACCAGGTGGTGGCTATTAAGGAGGGCACGGATTGCATGGAGCACTGGGTGTGGTGAAAAAATAATGAATCCTGTTTTTCTGAAAATAAATTAATTTAATTTTTTTAAAAAGATGCATAGATTTGCTATATAAAATTTTAAAATATATGTTTGATTTTTTTAAATGAAAAGGCAAACCACAAGCAGGGGTAACATATTGGCAATATAATAGACAAAGGCTTATTATCTTTAATTTGATAAACAGTCTTGCAAAGCAGAAGTAAAAAGACATAAAACCTTTTAAATAAAATGAACAAAGGCAATTCAAAAAAGAATAATACAAATGGAAAAAAGAAATGTTTATCTTCACTAATAAACATGAAAATACAAATCAAAATAAGTTACCTTTTATACCTCCCAGACCGGCAATGATTTAAATAATGATAATATAAATAGTGGGAAACAAGAACTTCATATGCTGTAGGAGGTGGTTAAAGGCCTTTAAAAATACGACCTGGGGGGGTGCCTGGGTGGCTCAGTAGGTTAAAGCCCTTGCCTTCGGCTCGGGTCATGATCCCAGGGTCTTGGGATCATGGACCCTCTGCTCTGCGGAGGGCCTGCTTTCTCCTCTCTCTCTCTGCCTGCCTCCCTGCCTACTTGTGATCTCTCTCTCTGTCAAATGAATAAATAAAATCTTTAAAAAAAAAAAAATACGACCTGGAAATACTGCTCTCTAGAATTCTTTTTCTAAAGTAAAGATCAAACAATGTATGTAAAGATTTATGTCCAAGGATATTCATTATGGAATTCCTTAAAATAGTCTCTTTTTTTGGGGGGGGGATTATCACTGGTGTTATTTTTTTAATTAACATATAATGTACTATTTGTTTCAGGGGTCCTTAAAATACTCTTAATGGAAATAGTTTACATGTTCTGTAATAGAAAGCTGCTTTGGTAAGTTGTAGTCAAGTATATGCTGGAATACCTCGGAGCCCTTGAAAATCTTGTTGAGGGAAGCCTAGGTGGCTCAGTCAGTTCAGCATCTGCCTTCAGCTTAGGTCATGGACCCAGGGTCCTGGGATTGAGTCCCGCATCAGACTCCTGGCTCAGTGAGGATCCTGCTTCTTCCTCTGCCTCTGACTGCAGCTTGCCCTGCTTGTGTGCGCGCTCTCTCTCTCTCTTTCTCTGAAAAATAAATAAATAAAATCTTTTTTTAAAAATCACATTGAAGAATAAGTTTTGACTTGGTAATTACCAGAATGTTCAGGCCACTGGGCTGGGAGTCAGACCTATATTCAAAACCTATGTCTTCCAAGTTTTGTGTCAGGAGGCAATCTGTTTAACCTCTCTCAACTTCAGTTTTCATACCTACCTTTTTAAAGTTGTTGTGAGGAAGGGTGCCTGGGAGGGTCAGTGGGCTGAGTGCCTGATTCTTGATTTTAGTTCAGGTCATGGGCTCAGGATTGTGAAATCCAGCCCCATGTTGGGCTCTGAGCTCTGCAGGAGTCTGTCTGAGATTCTTTCCCTCTCCCTGGCCCACCACCCCTCCCCTCACTTGAGCACGTGCACACGTGCACTCTGTCTCCCTCTCTTAAATAAATAAATCTTTAAAATTAAATAAAATTGTTGTGGGGAGTAAATAAATCATTTTCTATGAAGTGCTTATAAACACAGTGACAGTGAGTAGTCACTGCTCATATACGTAGTATGATTGGATTCTAAATCTTGAAGTCCATAATGCTAGCATACAAAAGCCTTTTAATAATAGACATCTCTTTTTTTTTTTTTTTAAGATTTTTTATTTATTTATTTGACAGAGAGAGAGATCACAAGTAGGCAGTAGGCAGAGAGGCAGGCAGAGAGAGAGAGGAGGAAGCAGGCTTCCCGCTGAGCAGAGAGCCCGATGCGGGGCTCGATCCCAGGACCCTGGGATCACGACCCGAGCCGAAGGCAGAGGCTCAACCCACTGAGCCACCCAGGCGCCCCTAGACATCTCTTAATAAGTAAAATATGATGACTATGACAGGAGGGCTGACTAAGAAACTTATGTTTAGGTCAAAAAGAAAATGTGACTATAAAGTAAAGGACACTGGTTTTATCACATTTTCTTTAAAGATTTTATTGTAAGTGATCTCCACATCCAATATGGAGCTCAAACTCACAACCCTGAGACCAAGAGGGACATACTGTACCAACTGAACCAGCCAGCAGCCCTCCCCCTTTTCTCCTTTTTTGACATTGGTTTCACATGACTTAATTAGAGAACTCAGGAGGAAATGCCAAAAAGAGAGCTTTCAAAAGTTTTGAACAGTAGCAGCACATTGAAATAAATGTACATAGCCTCGAAACGTGAATTCTTTGGAAGAGAAGTTTCATTTAGGTATAAATGTTCTGTTAAAGTGTACGTTTTCTTTCTATTTTTATGCTGGGATTCTATAGCCTTTTCTACATGGTCCACCTCAAAACACTTTAGTGTTTTTTGCTGATTTAGTAAGTACTTTCTGAGCACCTCGTGTGTGCTAAGCACTACCATAGGTTTAAAGTCTTCGCCACTTGGTAGGGGAAGGGGTGCCTGGTTGGTTCAGTCAGTTAAGCATCTGCCTTCTGCTCCAGTCATGATCCTGGGGTCCTGGGATCGAGCCCCGCATTGGGGTCCCTGCTCAGCGAGGGGAAAACAGCTTCTCCCTCTCCCTCTCTCACTCCCACTGCTTATGTTCCTTCTTTTGCTGTCTCTCTCTGTCAAGTAATTAAATACAATCTTAATAATAAATAAATAAATTATTTGCCACTGGGGACTGTTTTATTGTGGTTGGGTGACCTAGCCTCAAGTCCCATGAGCATTTTTCACTAGCTTCACAGTGCCCTGGAGAGCCTGGTACTGGGTCACCCAGGAAAAACCCACGCTTACCTCCTAGGGAAGAAGGAGACCCCTGCTCTGGCTGCCACACCACACACACACACACACACACACACACACACATACACACACCCTGAAAGCCGTTTCACAAATGCCAAGGCCACATTTAGCACGTTTTTCAAAAAAGGTCTGGCAAGGAAGCAAGAGCCCTGCTCATCAGTGGCTGTCAGACTTTGGGTTGTTAGGCAAATTCTCTCACCTCCTCTATGAAATCAGGTTCTTGGCCTAGATGATCTCTGAAGTCCTTCCATTTCTGAAATTCTGTTTTGTGACCCATCAACTCTGTTCAACGATTCTTATTGAGCACCCCATACCAGGCACTTTCTAGACCCAGGGGAATGACTCATCGACTCCGCCATTTAATGACTCACCATCTTACTGAGTAAGGCAGGGGAAGTAGCACAGAGATGGAAATAGGTATGTGTACACTTGTACCAGAGTTGGTTTATGACATGCTTGAAGGTCCTTAATAAAAGGCCATGCTCTCTGCCTATCTTCTGTCTGGGCCTCGGCCATTTTTCACGGGCATTGAATACACCAGGAGTCACCAAACACATACTCTCGCTACATTTCCATCCCCTATTTTTAAGGAAAGGCCGGCTCCTCTGTCCATTCTGTGTGGCCAGAACGAGCTCATGGCCAGCTCTGATGACGAGGACAAATGCCGCAGACGCAGCATATTACGAAGGACAAATACAGAATACAAAATACGGCTGATTGCTGAATTAATCAGCTTACTAAAATCTAAATGTTGTTTTTCAGCCCTCACTCCCCCACTCTGGGAGCTGTTTACTCGAATCGGTTTGAATCAATATCATGCAAAACATAATTGTATTTATAGAAATCCAGAAACGTCTCCTCATTTGAGATCCATGGCCATATCCCTCGGACGACTTTCTATCAGAAGATACTCCTTGGGGAGCCTGAGTGGCTCAGTGGGTTAAGCCTCTGCCTTCGGCTCAGGTCATGATCTCAGGTCCTGGGATCAGGCCCCGCATCGAGCTCTCTGCTTGGCAGGGAAACCTCTCTGCCCTCTTGGGATCTCTGTCAAATAAATAAATAAAATCTTAAAAAAAAAAAAAA
>NW_026741359.1:0-5352 GCF_022355385.1 Mustela nigripes
TCTCAAGTGTCTTTGCCCCAGGCGGAATTTCACTGCCCTTACCAGGGGCCGGGCTGAGTAATCCGCTAGGGTTGCTTTCAGGAGCTTTTGTTCCCTGAGCTCTTTCCGTAGAGTTCTGGAGGACAGGAATACAAATGGCAGCCTCCTGGTCTCTGGCCCGGAGGAGCCGAGAGCCCGGGGGCCCCACTCCTCAGTGCGCCCTCAGAGAACAGCGCCCAGTTACTCCCGTCTGCCTGACCTCCGGCCGCGGCCGATTCTCGGAGCCTGCGACAGGTTAAAGGTAACCATGAGCTGGGAGCTTACTGTAGGCTCTATCTCTGCAGCCGGCTTTCCTGTTCCAATATGCGCAAGCTCTGCAACACTCAGATACCCCTGATCCTTCTGTGACCCTGCGGGACCTGAGGCCACGCTGACCCCCCGTGGGCTTCGCCCCGATTTAGCCTCTGGAGCGATGTCCCTCAGCGGAACAGACTCTTAAAAGTCCTGATTTTGTGCTCCATTGCTCCGCATCTTGCCGGGAGCCGGCCCCTCCCCCTGGAGTTTATCTTACCCTCGCTTTGGATTCACTTCTCCGCCGGTCCTACCTTTCAGAAAGTGTTTTTTTTTTTTTTCTGTTTCCAGAATTGCTGTTCTTCTCTTCGATCTGCCGATGGATTTGCAGGTGTTTGCAATCTTTAGATAAGCTATCTAGCTGATCTCCGGCTAGCTGAAGTAGTCTCAGCCTGCTACTTCTCCACCATCTTGACTCCTCCTCTCGAAAATGAAGCTTTTAATAGAAAGTCAAGGCTTTGAACACCTTTAAACTTTTTCTCACCCCTAAATGCCCTCTAATTTGTATGTGAAGAATTTAAGACTTATTTGCCTATTTTGTGTGACATTGCTATTAATTTTTTTCATTTCCATTTGCTGCAGTTTGTAATGGGTAAATAGTGTGAGGGAATAAGGACATACTACTTGTGAGCATGTATTTTTTTCCTTTTTAAAATAAATTTAAGGGGGCACCTGGGTGGATCAGTGGGTTAAAGCCTGTGCCTTCAGCTCAGGTCATGATCCCAGCATCCTGGTATTGAGCCCCACATCAGGCTCTCTGATCTGCAGGAAGCCTGCTTCCCCCTCTCTCTCTGCCTGCCTTTCTGCCTACTTGTGATCTCTGTCTGTCAAATAAATAAATAAAATATTAAAAAATGTAAAAAATAAAAAAAAAGTTAAATTCAATTAATTAACATGATGTGTTAGTTTCAGTGGTAGAAGTCAGTGATTCACCAGTCTTATTTTTTCTTTTTAGAAAATTTTAAAATTTTTTAATTTTTATTTTTTATAATGTTCAGTTAGTCACAGTATAGTAGTATGTCATTAGTTTTGATGTAGTGTTCAGTGATTCATCAGTTGCATATAACACCCAGTGCTCATCACATGTGACTTCCTCAATATCCATCACTCAGTTACCCTATCCCCCCACTTCCCCTCCTCTCTGAAATCTTCAGTTTGTTTCCCAGAGTCCAGAATCTCTCATTATTTGTCACTCTCTCTGATTTCTCCCCCTTCAGTTTTCCCTCCCTTGCCCTATGGTCTTCCATGCTATTCCTTATGTTCCATACATGAGTGATACCATATGATAATTGTCTTTCTCTCCTGACTTAGTTCACTTAGCATAGCCCCTCCAGTTCCATCCATGTTGATGAAAATGGTGGGGATTCATCCTTTCTGAAGGCCGAGTAATATTTTATTTATATATGTACCACATCTTCTTTATCTGTTCATCTGTTGAAGGGCATCTCATCCCCTTCTACAGTTTGGTTATTGTGGATATTGCTGTTATAAATATAGTAGTAGTACAATTCCTGGGTTCTAGTGTAGCTCCATTTTAACACTTTTTAAAAAATATTTCAATTTATTTGTTTGACACAGAGAGAGAGAATGCAAGTAAGCAGAGAAGCAGGTGGGGATGGGGGTGGGGAGCAGGCTTCCTGCTGAGTAGAGAGCCCAATGCAGGGGTTTATCCCAAGACCCTGAAATCATGACCTGAGCCGAAGACAGAGGTTTAACCCACTGAGCTGCACAGGTGCCTCCATTTTTAACATCTCGAGGAACCTTCATACTGTTTTCCAGAGTGGATGTGCCAGTTTGCATTCCCACCAGCAGTGTAAGAGTGTTCCCCTTTTTCCACATCCCCACTAACATTTGTTGTTTCTTTTTTTTTTTTAAATTTTTCCATTGTTTCCTACTACAAATGCACCTTCAGAAGTAACTGAGTGTTCTTGGTCACCTGATATGACTTGTAGGGGGGAAACATTAACAGGTACAAAGACATTCTTCAAGATTTGATCAGTATAAGACCAAATAAGAAGAGTAAAAGATTAAAGATCTCATATGGGATTGCTACAATGAATAAAAGGGCAAAAAAGAAGCCTAGTTGCCCTGGAGAGGTGAAGATGCAGTCTGAAATCCTTAATTTTCAGTGTGAGGAATGTTATACTTTCTACAGTGAGGAAGAGGAAGAATGTAATGCTAAGGAGTCCTAAATGAGAGGTGACTATAGAGACATAAGGAGAAGCATGTTGTGATGGTGGGAAGAACCCAAAATCCATTCAAGGTAGTATTGAATCATTTCCATTAGCAGTGGTTCATATTCACATAAGTAAGAGGAAAGTAGAGTTCTCTTCTTTCTTTTATTCTTTCATTGTTTTTTAATTTTTTTAAAAATTCTTATAAAATTTGCTTGAATCAAGAGACAAAGTGATGGGAAGAGTTTTCTCCAAAACCCTGTGACAAGTTTGCTGATGAAACTTTAGGAAAAATGCATGCCTGGTGAAGTTTTAGACTTAGGGGGAATATCTTCTATTAGATAGAGTATATATAACTATGTTTGAATAAAGAAGATGGTTATGCATTATTTGAGCAGATAGTTTATATGAGTAACCTCTAGTAATTGATAAAGTCACAAGTCATTCATGAAAATTTTCCCAATCTCGCGAATGGAACCAGCGTTCATGTACTAAAGGCTGAACGGTCTCCACCCAAGATTATACATTCCAAAAAAACATTACAACACCTGATAGTCAAATTGAGGAATTATAATTGTAGGTATAATCTCTTGAAAGCCACCAGGGCAAAAGAGTAAATATACAAAAAGAATCATCTGAAAAGGAGTAAAATAAACTAGTCACTTAAACAAACATAATGGCCAAAAGAAAATATTAGGGAGTGAAATAGCTAATAGCCTTCATAGACACTCATTTAGTGCTAATCATATCCGTTGATATGAACTTAAGTACAAGATTCATATTTGAATAAGTTGACTGGATATCCATATATTGGAAATTTTGTTTAGAGACTTGTTGATGGACCTGTTTGATTTTGCTAAAATATTAAAATTGGTACCTAAAATAGAAGACAGTGTCAGTATATTGATTTTCACCAAGAGGAAGTTATTTTCTTTGTTTTGAACAAGAGATAAAGAAAAAAATATGCATAAAATGGAGTAAGATGATAGTGAACACTTTTGAGGCAACAGAAAACTAACTATAGAAGGTGTGTAAAGAATAAAATAAGGAAAGGAAAGGAAGGAAATTTCAGTTGTAGAAAGTTTTGTGTAATTCAAAATTTATGACATTGTAACAAGTATTAAAATCAGAAAATGGCAAAAAGTCAAACCCTGCTTATAAATATTTTAATAATACTCACTAAATTCTGGGGAATAATAAACACAGAGAAGTAAAGATTAAGTTTAATTTCCATTTAAAGGCAATATAATTTACCATCAGACTACAACATCTACTTCAAATTTGAATATGTTTTTGAAGCAATGAAATGAAAACTTTACTTCCAGAAAAATCAAAGATTGATTTTTTTGGAAGGAAAAACCCATTTGACTGTTCATTTACAGAACAAGAAAACCACTGCAGTGAAATTTATATATCTATATCCATGTGTATGGATTTTCCCCAAATCTTAAAATTAAAAATAAGTATCATATGCTTTACCTTTGCACTAGTGATTGTACCAAATGGAGAAAGATCTCTGGAGATGTTTATCATTAATACCATAATCAATAATTTTTACATAAAGGTTAATACCCTAGAAAAGAAAAGAAAACTGTAGGAAAAGGACAAAGTAAACCACAGTGGTACTTAAGCACACTTACTAGTATTTTATCCCATGTTTTTTCTCTTTTCCCCTCTTAAACCCTCCAGTTATCTGACAGTAACTGAAATGAACATAAATGAATGTGGGTAAAAAAAAGCAGTATTTCATTGCATCAAAGATTAGATTTAAGACCTGAAAAAAATTAAGCTTTGCCTTGACATTCACATTTGAAATAAATACCATCATCTCAAATACTTTTTATTGAATATGTTTCTTCTAAATACTTTAATAATGTTTTATAATGTTGGAGCTGATCTTAAGGTGTTTAATAGTTAGCTTTTGTTACTCTCACACTCTATTGAGGGAGATAAGCATAATGAGTGAATGCTAAAACAAAAGCATGCACAAACTGCTATGTGAGCAAGAGAGGAAGAAGCTATGATTGAGTTTATGTGCTTTAAAAATGACAAAAATAAACCCACCAGGGATAATGTTAAGATTAGCTTAGTATTTGGTCTGATTTTACTATTAGAAAGTAATATAGTAACTGATTCACAGTAAAAGTAAGGACCAGAAAGTTTCAGTCCTTTTAAATGTTAATTAAAACCATTTTTTAATTAGGTGATTTTGTCCCCATGATCTTTTGCTAGACATTACAGGGAGATATCCATTAGTTATGGTTCTTTAGTTGTTTGAAGTTTAAGCGATAAAATCAACAGACATTCATGGGGTTAGGTAATGTGAATGTATCAATAAATAAATATAAATGCACATATATCCTTTTATTTTTATCTGAAGAGGATAAAGTAGAATGGTAGGCAGCAGTCAGTGGGGGTGGTGTGTTTTAATCTTGCAATTGTTAGCTGAACTAGGTAACTTATTCTCTTTATTTATAGGAATTTCCAATCAGGAAGTCTAAGATAAAACTAACTGCCTGGAGGAGAAATGAAAATAACAGTGGCTTTCTTGATGAATGACATCTTATTTTTACCTGCATACATGATTGTAGGAAAGATCTAAAAATTTAAAGGATATACAATGAGATTATAGCATTCCTATAACTGGATTTAAAACATTATGTTGTAGAGGAAAAATGAGCCATAAAGTTCCCAAAGTGCTGTAAATTTCCAGAGAGATGGTTCTGGAGAAAGGAATCCATCAAAATCCTTGAGGAGAACACAGGCAGCAACCTCTTCAACCTCAGCCGCAGCAAAATCTTCCTAGGAACATCGCCAAAGGCAAGGGAAGCAAGGGCAAAAATGAACT
>NW_026741360.1:0-5352 GCF_022355385.1 Mustela nigripes
TTTTTTTTTTTTTTTTGGTACACCCACAATGTCAGATTGCCATTTGATAATTACCTAATCATCTGTGCTTATCATGATTTCTTACAAGAATGAGGACATTTCTTTCAAGCCCTGAAATCTAGCTGAGAGAGAAGGGGGTAACATGTTGCGGACCTCAACGTTTTCAGACAAGGACACAATGTGCATAAATTCTACCACGATGGGCTAGTAGGTCAGGGGAAGTGGAGGTCAGAGAAAAATCATACCCCAGCCACTCATCTGCCCCTCGCTCAGCCCCAAGGAGGAGCACTGAGGGCAAATCAAGATGCTGTGGGGCTAGAGTTTATCTAAGGACAATTTCTGGTGTTTGGAGGAACCTTCAACTAATAACAGACTGACCACGTGGTTTCCTTTGTCTTTCCCTGCCTTTCTTTCCTGAGGGTTCAGGGAAGACAAGGCAATTGCCAATGGTTCAAGCTGCCACCCCACCGCAGCAGCAGGAAAAGGGAGGTGCTCTGAGCAAATCGAGTGTTCCCCCTCTCCCCCAACCCAGCACTTACAGACTGTGGTCTAGACGCTGATTGGTGGAGAATTACAGACGCCAAGCACCTGCAAACCACTACCCCAGCTTGCAAGGGCTCCCATACACACTTCATCTGAAATGCATTCATTCACAGATACATACAGTCATTCCTGCACCTGCACACAACCACATTCATTCATATTTTAGCCACAACACCAGCCGTGCATTTGCCTGCAAAGCCTGGGCAAGTGTACACACAAGAATACGCCTTTATAAGGTTGCATTCTACCCCTCTCCTCCTACACACACGTAGACACACACATACAGTTTGCTTGCTGCTTCTTTTCCCCGGGGGGGGGGGGGGGGGGTGGGGTGGTGGTGTTCAACTCTGAAGTGTGCAAAATCCTGGCAGGAATAAATTTCTGCCATTGAGATGGTGGAATCCCCATCCTGCATCAAGACCCACTGACCTCGTCCGTGATTAAATCATGGACGAGATGCCCAAGTGTTGGCAGAGCTGCAAATGCC
Source organism: Mustela nigripes (assembly GCF_022355385.1). Taxonomy (NCBI): domain Eukaryota; kingdom Metazoa; phylum Chordata; class Mammalia; order Carnivora; family Mustelidae; genus Mustela; species Mustela nigripes. Next base: position 1,031 of record NW_026741360.1, read on the forward strand.
TAGGTGGATGAGGGGGGCCAGCTCTTTTTCTGGCCCGATTTGCCTCCCTTGGCAGCCCAGAGAATAAAAAGAGGGCCAAGGGAGGGGCTTGCAGTGTGTCCCAAGGCTGTGCAGTGCCCCAGTTGGCTGGTTCCGATCTTGTCCTTTGGGGAGAGGTAAGCATCGTGGAGAGCTGTCAAGTACTGCCAGAGCCAAGCCTTGGTGTTTCCAGGTCTCAGAGATTCTTGTTGGTCTGCACACCAAGAATGGGGGAGCTGGGGATGCTCATCAGCCCCTCCCTAGCCACCCAGCCCTCTCTCCTCTCTGCTCTGTGCCCTGCCCAGAGGCTGACCTCTGTGGTCTACATTAATAGACTCTTGATCTGTGGTTCAGCCAATGGGGGTCCCTGACAGGGACACGGAAGACAAGAAGGGAACACAGTAAGGGATTTAGTCCCTTATGTCCCTCCCTTTCAAGTTATGGGCTGTCTGTGGCTATGTCCCGTTACTAAAAGCCACAGCTCCTGGTATGTGGCTCTCTTGAACAGCTACAGTTATAGCTCTAAGGGGTGTGTGTGTGTGTGTATAGCTGCATCTAGGCCATGAATTCTCAAGTTCTCTGCACATGTGGAACTCCTCAGCAGCACAGGAGGTCCCAAATCCACATGCTTCACTGGGTCCTACTTGGTTGCCTAGAACAATTGCCCATCAGAATGCTGTAGGGGTAGTTTGCTTTATGTGCATAAAGCAAGGTGGGCTTTGGCAGTGAACTCTACAAGATCAAAGACTAGATGCTGCTGGAGATACTGGAGATTAGTGTTTAAGGAGAACCCCAAAGTGGACCACCAAGTTAGCTGTGCACCAGCTTCATGATCCTGCCCAAGTTACTTAATTTCTCTAAGCCTCAGTTTGTCCCTCTGTAAGATGGGAAAAAAACAGTACTCTACTCTTGGAGTTGTTACAAGGAAATAATCTATGTGAAAATATATAATATGGTACCTCGTTTAATGCACAGTAAAAGTCAACGATTTACTAAGAGAATGAATAAGCATTCTATAAATAATCATCCACGGGACATCTAAAACTTTCAAAGTTTTTGAGCCAGAGCCAACAATAAGATATTTTATACCATGACCTGAAGACACACACACAAACACACACACAAACTGAAAGGCAATACTTGGCCTTACAACTTCCAAAGCACTTTGCTATTTTATTTGTTCTATTTCATTAAAAAAAAAAAAAAGTTCAGGTCACAACCAATTAAAGGGAAGACAGTGATCTAATAGACCTTCCAGGAATTTATGTAGTGATCTATGTAATGTAAGTGATCTATGTACAAAAAAGGTGTAATGAAGACACCTTTTCAGGTGATAAAATAGATAAAGACCGTTTCTTGTTATCTTCTAAACAGGTGTAGTCACGTTGTGGAGAAATCAGTTGGAGATACTCTGTACAGAGTGAGAAATTCACTCAAACAGCACTTGAATGGTCTTCTGCGTAAGAGACTAGGAGACAGGGAAGGGGACCCAAATGGATCCACATGGTGCTTGCTCTCAAGGATGTTCTGGTTGAGTAAGAGAGTTCAGATTAATTCGTTTAACAAACTGAGCACCTGCCACTTGTGAGAAAGCTTTTTCTACATCAGTGAACAAGGCAGAAATTCCTGACTTCATGAAACTTACTTTCTCATGACGGTGAGAGACAATGAACGAATAAATAACAGAATAAATGTAATAAGGCTTAGATAGTGGTAACGGGTTTTAAGAAAAAGCAAGGAAATGGGAGAGGGATGGGTAGGAAAACCAATTCTAGATAAGCTAGTCAGGGAACACGTCTCTAAGAAGGTATTTGACCAGAGAGGTGAAATGCAGCAGTGAGCCCTATAATTTCTAAAAGAGATGCACTCCTTTAAGAGGGCCAACAAGGGTAAAGCTTCTGAGGAAGACATGAAATGTTCTAGAAACAGGAAGAAAGCCAGTGTGGCTAGACCTTAGTGAGCACAGGAGAGGTAGATGGGGCCAGATGACACAGGGTCCTAAATGTTGAGCTAAATCTTGCATAACATCTGAATGTGATGGAAAACCATTGTAGGGTTTTGAGCAGGAGAGTGACATGATCTGGTATATGTTTTTAAAAGATCATTCTTGCTGCTATGTGGAGGACTGACCGGAAAGGGCAAGAGGGAAGCAATGGGACTGGTCGGGAGGCTAACTCAGCAGTCCAGACAAGAGATGACAGTAGCTTGGACGAGGAAGCCAGTGATGGAGGTAGAAAGAAGTGGCTGGATTAACGGTACCTACTTTGAAAGCTGATGCCTCTACGTATCTGGAATACAACGGAGAACGTGAGGTGCCAAGATAGAGTACACGATGTTGTGGGAACTCAGATGAAAATTACATCTGGCTGTGGGATGAGCTGGCACTTGAGCTGTGTCTTCAAGGATGAGTGGGCAGAAATGGTGCGGGAGGAGAGGACATTCCAAAGAAAGGGAAAGCTTACAAGTGAAGGCACCAAAGAGGGAAAACAGAAGGCAGAATTACCAAGAGTAATTCTGTGGATTATGGTAGGCGTGAAAGGGTAGATAGAGGGCAGGACTGGCAAGGTAGGTTTGGGATAAATCATAAAGGGCCTGCCTTGCCATAATTGAGTTTGGGCAATGGAGAGCTGCTGCATGTTCCTAAGAAGGGTTTTATATGATCAGAACTGAAATTTGGAGAATATTGTGCAACCAGAGGACTGCAGGGGAACCTGGAAGCTTCTGCTTTGTGTCTCAATAGATTCACTCATTAAGGACATCTTTCACTTCCTCTGATCCTTTTATTAGATTCTTTATTAGATCCTTTCACTAGATCCAAAAGAGCCTTCTCCATGACCGATCAGGTAGCCACAACCCAACCTTTGCCTCTGCCTTTGTTCATGTAGTTCTCAGCACCTAGGGTGTCTTCTCTGGCTCCTGTTCACTTATTCAAATCCGCACCACCACCACCCCCCATCCTTTTCTGGCTCCTTAGCGTCTACTTCTCTCTCCCTTCTACCAAAGCTCGTGTCTACACCACTCATGTTGGCGTGTAACCTCATACACCTGCTTACATTTCCTTAAGTATGTATTTCTAGAATGTAGGACTTCCCTTATGAGATATAAATTCCTTTCGGTCAAAGAGCTTACCTGGCACTCTGTTTTCTCCACAGTGTCCAGCACTCAATAACTATTTAAATATATTGACCACCCTCATACCTAATAAAGTGAGTGTTGAGAGCCAAGGAGTCTTCTTAAAAGCTAAGGGCAGAACGACACTGGTCCATATATACTGATATCTAGACACATAGCCCGAGGGGACTCAACTCCCTGCTCCATTCCTCCTCTCATTTCCTCACCACCCCAGAAATGAACTCACTAAGACCTGGACACACTTAGGTTTTCTTCCATAGAACAACTCTCCTGGGAAATTACCCCTGCTCTAGGGAATATAATACATGTTCCAGAAAAGGAACTTTCTGGAAGTTTTCCCACAGGAAGACAGGGAAGTGAGCCTGAATCAGATTTCGTGTCTGTCCCTCTCCACCTCACCTCTCCACCAGCGGCTGGTGGACAGGTGGTTGTCCTGGCTCCTCCCTCCCAGTCTCTGTGCCACACTATTTCATGGAGCCCGTTTACTTACCTTAGGGCCTTCCACTCCAGAATGCTTTCCCCTGGGCACTGCCCTTCCCCATTCCACCAGCCATTGGAAATAGCAACCAGTGAGACACAAGTTTCAAGACAGCAACAGGGCCGTGTGAACTCTCTCAGCACCTGACACCTTGCAGGAACACGGGTCACTTAAGGACACACTGCAAAGACACAGATGACGGGTCTCCTTCTCTGTTGCTGTGGACACTCAAATTGGTGTTTCGCCTGTCCTTGGCCTCCATTGCTTTCTGGTTCTTCCCAGATGCTCCATCTGCCATTTCCTGGAGAGGGGTTGGGGGGCCGGGGTTGTCAGCGAGGTCACAGACCCAATAAGGATGAAGTTGTCAGATTCTTGGTCATGCCTTGAACTCGGTGCTTGGCCCGGGCCAAGGTACCCACCCAACCGAGCTCAGAGTCTGGTGGTCAAGACCAGCCCACACTGATCTGCCATGGCGCTGGCGCAGTAATGGAGATTAAAGAGGTCGGCGGGAATCTCCTCATTTCAAAACCTTTTCTGCCTGCCTCCCTCCAGCAAACCAAGCTCAGGTTTAAATCTAGAACCCGCTCTTCGCTCTTCGCTTGGGGGAAGAGTCCTCCCTGAAACTCAGGTGGATGAGGGGTGGGGGGGGGGAAGGGAGACCTCGAAAGTCAGGCCACCAAAAAGCTCTGCGCCC
>NW_026741361.1:0-5352 GCF_022355385.1 Mustela nigripes
TGAGCCGAAGGCAGTGGCTTAACCCACTGAGCCACCCAGGCACCCTTTTTCTTGCTTCTTGAGGTAGGCCTGTATTGCTATAAACTTCTCTCTTAAAACTTCTTTTGCTGTGTCCAAAAGATTTTCAACCATTTTCATTTCATTTGTTTCCATGTACTTGTTTATTTCTTCTTTGATTTTCTGGTTGACCCATTCCTTGTTTAGTAGCATGTTATTTAACCTCCATGTAGTTCTGGTGTTTCCAGATTTTTTTCTTGTGGTTGACTTCCAGTTTCATAGTGTTATGGTCAGAAAAGTCACATGGTATTATTTCAGTCTTTTTAAATTGTTGAGTCTTGTTTTGTGGCCTAATATTGATCTATTTTGGAGACTGTTCCACGTCCACCTGAAAAGAATATGTATTCTGCTGTTTTAGGTTAGAATGTTGTAAATGTAACTGTTAAATCCACCTCATCCACTGCCATTCAAAGTGGCTTTCTTGTTAATTTTGTTGAGATATTCTGCCCATTTATGTAAGTGGGGTGTTTGTTAAACTCTCCTATCATTATTGTATTATTACTGATTTGTTCCTTTATATTTGTTGCTAACTGTTGTATTTTGGTGTCCCCATGTTAGTTGTATAAATATTTATAATTGTTATATATTTTTGTCATACTTTCCCCTTTATTATTATATAGTGTCCTTCTTTCTCTCTTATTACAGTATTTGTTTTAAAATCTGTTTTGTCTGATATAACTATTGGTATCCTGATTTTCTTTTGACATCCATTTGATAATAGATGTTTCTCCATCCCCTCTCTTTCAATGTTCAGGTGCCTTAGGTATAAAATGAGCCTCTTGTAGGCAGCACATTTTTTCTTTATCATTATATTTTGCCATTTTCTTTATAATATGTCTTGGTGTAGATCTGCTTTTGTTGATTTTGTTGGGAGTTTTCTGTGCTCAGAAGATGTAAGGAGAGGGCTTCTAACAAGATCATGATGTCAACTTTGTTCTTCCTTTCTCAATTCTCTTGAAAACTCTACAACTGCATAGAAAATGAAAATAAAAGCAAAACTCTCATATTGAATGAAATCATAAGTTTTCTGTAAAAATTCTAAACTCCAGGGCACTTAGCTGGCTCAGTCAAACAGCCAATTCTTGATTTTGGCTCAGGTCATGATCTCAGGGTTCTGGGATCCAGCCCCACACTGGGTTCCATGCTTAACATGGAGTCTGCTTGAGATTCTCTTTCTTGATCTCCCTTGGCCCCTTCCCCCACTTGTGTACTCTATCTCTTGCTCTCTCAAATAAATAAATAAATCTTAAAAAAAAAAAGTTGTCAACTCCAAGTTATTATTAGTTATTTTTAAATGCACAGGGACCAGCAGAGCAAGAGCACACAAATCTTGAGAAAAGGGGGAGATGCTGAAACACTGGAGGAACAGAAAGAATAGTGAAGATATTTTTAAAAAATTTTGTTTACTTATTGATGAGAGACAGAGAGAGAGAGAGAGGTAGAGAGAGAATCAGGTTCCCTGTGGAGCAGGGAGCCTGATGCAGGACTTGATTTCAGGACCATGGGACTATAAATGAAGTTGAAGGCAGACACTTAACTGATAGAGCTGCCCAGGTACCCTAGAGAAGATATTTTGAGGATAGATTTCAGAAATCTCCAGAACTTACTCACTTTTGGAAAGAGTCCCCACCTTAGGTGGGAACTGCTATGAGATCAAATTAACTAGGCTGAGATCAAATTAACTAGGTTTAAGTGCAACAGAAAATGGAAGGACTCATACAACATCAAGTACTATAAATGAGTGCAACACTTAAAATTTAGAGGCTGTGCACTTTAGTGACTGCAAATTATGTTGGAATCAATAAGAATAAGTCAGTCATAGGATGGATGGTAGAAGTCCTAAGAAAGTTAAATTTTAAGTTGCAAATGAGCACTAATTACACATTCATTTTCTTCATTAAAACTATTTTATTGTTATAGCAGCCAATATCAATGGCCCTCTCCTTCCCTGCATTATCTCTCATCTATTAAAAATAGTTGGTTCATGAAAATCCTGCTTGTTATTGTTTCAAACTGAAGGAACCAATTTAACAACTATGCAAATATGTTATAGGAAGAAATGTGCAAAATGTCATTGCAAGGTTCAAAAACAAAACAAAAGGTAAAAATAGGATATATCTGGGGTGCCTGGGTGGCTCAGTAGGTTAAGTGTCTGACTCCCTGTCTCAGCTCAGGTCTTGATTTCAGGGTCATGAGTTCAAGCCCCATGCTCAGCATGGAGCCCACTTAAAACAAAACAAAGCAATAAAAAGAGTAGGGTGTAGTCAGAAATCAGAAAGAAATTTGTTTTTCAATATTCCAATAATAATAATTTTTAAAATGTCAAATGAAACCCCTGCTTCCTTGAAGGAAATCACTCATCAGAAGGAAAGAACTGAGAAGGTACAGCCACTCTGGAAAACAGTATGGAGATTAAAAATAGAAATACCCTATGACCCAGCAATTACACTACCAGGTATTTATCCAAAGGATACAATCATAGTGATTCAAAGGGTCACATGCACCCCAATGTTTATAGAAGCAGTGTCCACAATAGTCAAAATATGGAAGGAGCCCAGATGCCCATTGACAGATGAATGGATAAAGATGTGGTATATATATACATACACACACACATATATATGTGTGTGTGTATGTATATATATACCACATCTTTATCCATTCATCTGTCAATGGGCATCTGGGCTCCTTCCATATTTTGACTATTGTGGACACTGCTTCTATAAACATTGGGGTGCATGTGACCCTTTGAATCACTATGATTGTATCCTTTGGATAAATACCTGGTAGTGTAATTGCTGGGTCATAGGGTATTTCTATTTTTAATCTCCATACTGTTTTCCAGAGTGGCTGTACCTTCTCAGTTCTTTCCTTCTGATGAGTGATTTCCTTCAAGGAAGCAGGGGTTTCATTTGACATTTTAAAAATTATTATTATTGGAATATTGAAAAACAAATTTCTTTCTGATTTCTGACTACACCCTACTCTTTTTATTGCTTTGTTTTGTTTTAAGTGGGCTCCATGCTGAGCATGGGGCTTGAACTCATGACCCTGAAATCAAGACCTGAGCTGAGACAGGGAGTCAGACACTTAACCTACTGAGCCACCCAGGCACCCCAGATATATCCTATTTTTACCTTTTGTTTTGTTTTTGAACCTTGCAATGACATTTTGCACATTTCTTCCTATAACATATTTGCATAGTTGTTAAATTGGTTCCTTCAGTTTGAAACAATAACAAGCAGGATTTTCATGAACCAACTATTTTTAATAGATGAGAGATAATGCAGGGAAGGAGAGGGCCATTGATATTGGCTGCTATAACAATAAAATAGTTTTAATGAAGAAAATGAATGTGTAATTAGTGCTCATTTGCAACTTAAAATTTAACTTTCTTAGGACTTCTACCATCCATCCTATGACTGACTTATTCTTATTGATTCCAACATAATTTGCAGTCACTAAAGTGCACAGCCTCTAAATTTTAAGTGTTGCACTCATTTATAGTACTTGATGTTGTATGAGTCCTTCCATTTTCTGTTGCACTTAAACCTAGTTAATTTGATCTCAGCCTAGTTAATTTGATCTCATAGCAGTTCCCACCTAAGGTGGGGACTCTTTCCAAAAGTGAGTAAGTTCTGGAGATTTCTGAAATCTATCCTCAAAATATCTTCTCTAGGGTACCTGGGCAGCTCTATCAGTTAAGTGTCTGCCTTCAACTTCATTTATAGTCCCATGGTCCTGAAATCAAGTCCTGCATCAGGCTCCCTGCTCCACAGGGAACCTGATTCTCTCTCTACCTCTCTCTCTCTCTCTGTCTCTCATCAATAAGTAAACAAAATTTTTTAAAAATATCTTCACTATTCTTTCTGTTCCTCCAGTGTTTCAGCATCTCCCCCTTTTCTCAAGATTTGTGTGCTCTTGCTCTGCTGGTCCCTGTGCATTTAAAAATAACTAATAATAACTTGGAGTTGACAACTTTTTTTTTTTAAGATTTATTTATTTATTTGAGAGAGCAAGAGATAGAGTACACAAGTGGGGGAAGGGGCCAAGGGAGATCAAGAAAGAGAATCTCAAGCAGACTCCATGTTAAGCATGGAACCCAGTGTGGGGCTGGATCCCAGAACCCTGAGATCATGACCTGAGCCAAAATCAAGAATTGGCTGTTTGACTGAGCCAGCTAAGTGCCCTGGAGTTTAGAATTTTTACAGAAAACTTATGATTTCATTCAATATGAGAGTTTTGCTTTTATTTTCATTTTCTATGCAGTTGTAGAGTTTTCAAGAGAATTGAGAAAGGAAGAACAAAGTTGACATCATGATCTTGTTAGAAGCCCTCTCCTTACATCTTCTGAGCACAGAAAACTCCCAACAAAATCAACAAAAGCAGATCTACACCAAGACATATTATAAAGAAAATGGCAAAATATAATGATAAAGAAAAAATGTGCTGCCTACAAGAGGCTCATTTTATACCTAAGGCACCTGAACATTGAAAGAGAGGGGATGGAGAAACATCTATTATCAAATGGATGTCAAAAGAAAATCAGGATACCAATAGTTATATCAGACAAAACAGATTTTAAAACAAATACTGTAATAAGAGAGAAAGAAGGACACTATATAATAATAAAGGGGAAAGTATGACAAAAATATATAACAATTATAAATATTTATACAACTAACATGGGGACACCAAAATACAACAGTTAGCAACAAATATAAAGGAACAAATCAGTAATAATACAATAATGATAGGAGAGTTTAACAAACACCCCACTTACATAAATGGGCAGAATATCTCAACAAAATTAACAAGAAAGCCACTTTGAATGGCAGTGGATGAGGTGGATTTAACAGTTACATTTACAACATTCTAACCTAAAACAGCAGAATACATATTCTTTTCAGGTGGACGTGGAACAGTCTCCAAAATAGATCAATATTAGGCCACAAAACAAGACTCAACAATTTAAAAAGACTGAAATAATACCATGTGACTTTTCTGACCATAACACTATGAAACTGGAAGTCAACCACAAGAAAAAAATCTGGAAACACCAGAACTACATGGAGGTTAAATAACATGCTACTAAACAAGGAATGGGTCAACCAGAAAATCAAAGAAGAAATAAACAAGTACATGGAAACAAATGAAATGAAAATGGTTGAAAATCTTTTGGACACAGCAAAAGAAGTTTTAAGAGAGAAGTTTATAGCAATACAGGCCTACCTCAAGAAGCAAGAAAAAGGGTGCCTGGGTGGCTCAGTGGGTTAAGCCACTGCCTTCGGCTCA
>NW_026741362.1:0-5352 GCF_022355385.1 Mustela nigripes
GGGCGCAGAGCTTTTTGGTGGCCTGACTTTCGAGGTCTCCCTTCCCCCCCCCCACCCCTCATCCACCTGAGTTTCAGGGAGGACTCTTCCCCCAAGCGAAGAGCGAAGAGCGGGTTCTAGATTTAAACCTGAGCTTGGTTTGCTGGAGGGAGGCAGGCAGAAAAGGTTTTGAAATGAGGAGATTCCCGCCGACCTCTTTAATCTCCATTACTGCGCCAGCGCCATGGCAGATCAGTGTGGGCTGGTCTTGACCACCAGACTCTGAGCTCGGTTGGGTGGGTACCTTGGCCCGGGCCAAGCACCGAGTTCAAGGCATGACCAAGAATCTGACAACTTCATCCTTATTGGGTCTGTGACCTCGCTGACAACCCCGGCCCCCCAACCCCTCTCCAGGAAATGGCAGATGGAGCATCTGGGAAGAACCAGAAAGCAATGGAGGCCAAGGACAGGCGAAACACCAATTTGAGTGTCCACAGCAACAGAGAAGGAGACCCGTCATCTGTGTCTTTGCAGTGTGTCCTTAAGTGACCCGTGTTCCTGCAAGGTGTCAGGTGCTGAGAGAGTTCACACGGCCCTGTTGCTGTCTTGAAACTTGTGTCTCACTGGTTGCTATTTCCAATGGCTGGTGGAATGGGGAAGGGCAGTGCCCAGGGGAAAGCATTCTGGAGTGGAAGGCCCTAAGGTAAGTAAACGGGCTCCATGAAATAGTGTGGCACAGAGACTGGGAGGGAGGAGCCAGGACAACCACCTGTCCACCAGCCGCTGGTGGAGAGGTGAGGTGGAGAGGGACAGACACGAAATCTGATTCAGGCTCACTTCCCTGTCTTCCTGTGGGAAAACTTCCAGAAAGTTCCTTTTCTGGAACATGTATTATATTCCCTAGAGCAGGGGTAATTTCCCAGGAGAGTTGTTCTATGGAAGAAAACCTAAGTGTGTCCAGGTCTTAGTGAGTTCATTTCTGGGGTGGTGAGGAAATGAGAGGAGGAATGGAGCAGGGAGTTGAGTCCCCTCGGGCTATGTGTCTAGATATCAGTATATATGGACCAGTGTCGTTCTGCCCTTAGCTTTTAAGAAGACTCCTTGGCTCTCAACACTCACTTTATTAGGTATGAGGGTGGTCAATATATTTAAATAGTTATTGAGTGCTGGACACTGTGGAGAAAACAGAGTGCCAGGTAAGCTCTTTGACCGAAAGGAATTTATATCTCATAAGGGAAGTCCTACATTCTAGAAATACATACTTAAGGAAATGTAAGCAGGTGTATGAGGTTACACGCCAACATGAGTGGTGTAGACACGAGCTTTGGTAGAAGGGAGAGAGAAGTAGACGCTAAGGAGCCAGAAAAGGATGGGGGGTGGTGGTGGTGCGGATTTGAATAAGTGAACAGGAGCCAGAGAAGACACCCTAGGTGCTGAGAACTACATGAACAAAGGCAGAGGCAAAGGTTGGGTTGTGGCTACCTGATCGGTCATGGAGAAGGCTCTTTTGGATCTAGTGAAAGGATCTAATAAAGAATCTAATAAAAGGATCAGAGGAAGTGAAAGATGTCCTTAATGAGTGAATCTATTGAGACACAAAGCAGAAGCTTCCAGGTTCCCCTGCAGTCCTCTGGTTGCACAATATTCTCCAAATTTCAGTTCTGATCATATAAAACCCTTCTTAGGAACATGCAGCAGCTCTCCATTGCCCAAACTCAATTATGGCAAGGCAGGCCCTTTATGATTTATCCCAAACCTACCTTGCCAGTCCTGCCCTCTATCTACCCTTTCACGCCTACCATAATCCACAGAATTACTCTTGGTAATTCTGCCTTCTGTTTTCCCTCTTTGGTGCCTTCACTTGTAAGCTTTCCCTTTCTTTGGAATGTCCTCTCCTCCCGCACCATTTCTGCCCACTCATCCTTGAAGACACAGCTCAAGTGCCAGCTCATCCCACAGCCAGATGTAATTTTCATCTGAGTTCCCACAACATCGTGTACTCTATCTTGGCACCTCACGTTCTCCGTTGTATTCCAGATACGTAGAGGCATCAGCTTTCAAAGTAGGTACCGTTAATCCAGCCACTTCTTTCTACCTCCATCACTGGCTTCCTCGTCCAAGCTACTGTCATCTCTTGTCTGGACTGCTGAGTTAGCCTCCCGACCAGTCCCATTGCTTCCCTCTTGCCCTTTCCGGTCAGTCCTCCACATAGCAGCAAGAATGATCTTTTAAAAACATATACCAGATCATGTCACTCTCCTGCTCAAAACCCTACAATGGTTTTCCATCACATTCAGATGTTATGCAAGATTTAGCTCAACATTTAGGACCCTGTGTCATCTGGCCCCATCTACCTCTCCTGTGCTCACTAAGGTCTAGCCACACTGGCTTTCTTCCTGTTTCTAGAACATTTCATGTCTTCCTCAGAAGCTTTACCCTTGTTGGCCCTCTTAAAGGAGTGCATCTCTTTTAGAAATTATAGGGCTCACTGCTGCATTTCACCTCTCTGGTCAAATACCTTCTTAGAGACGTGTTCCCTGACTAGCTTATCTAGAATTGGTTTTCCTACCCATCCCTCTCCCATTTCCTTGCTTTTTCTTAAAACCCGTTACCACTATCTAAGCCTTATTACATTTATTCTGTTATTTATTCGTTCATTGTCTCTCACCGTCATGAGAAAGTAAGTTTCATGAAGTCAGGAATTTCTGCCTTGTTCACTGATGTAGAAAAAGCTTTCTCACAAGTGGCAGGTGCTCAGTTTGTTAAACGAATTAATCTGAACTCTCTTACTCAACCAGAACATCCTTGAGAGCAAGCACCATGTGGATCCATTTGGGTCCCCTTCCCTGTCTCCTAGTCTCTTACGCAGAAGACCATTCAAGTGCTGTTTGAGTGAATTTCTCACTCTGTACAGAGTATCTCCAACTGATTTCTCCACAACGTGACTACACCTGTTTAGAAGATAACAAGAAACGGTCTTTATCTATTTTATCACCTGAAAAGGTGTCTTCATTACACCTTTTTTGTACATAGATCACTTACATTACATAGATCACTACATAAATTCCTGGAAGGTCTATTAGATCACTGTCTTCCCTTTAATTGGTTGTGACCTGAACTTTTTTTTTTTTTTAATGAAATAGAACAAATAAAATAGCAAAGTGCTTTGGAAGTTGTAAGGCCAAGTATTGCCTTTCAGTTTGTGTGTGTGTTTGTGTGTGTGTCTTCAGGTCATGGTATAAAATATCTTATTGTTGGCTCTGGCTCAAAAACTTTGAAAGTTTTAGATGTCCCGTGGATGATTATTTATAGAATGCTTATTCATTCTCTTAGTAAATCGTTGACTTTTACTGTGCATTAAACGAGGTACCATATTATATATTTTCACATAGATTATTTCCTTGTAACAACTCCAAGAGTAGAGTACTGTTTTTTTCCCATCTTACAGAGGGACAAACTGAGGCTTAGAGAAATTAAGTAACTTGGGCAGGATCATGAAGCTGGTGCACAGCTAACTTGGTGGTCCACTTTGGGGTTCTCCTTAAACACTAATCTCCAGTATCTCCAGCAGCATCTAGTCTTTGATCTTGTAGAGTTCACTGCCAAAGCCCACCTTGCTTTATGCACATAAAGCAAACTACCCCTACAGCATTCTGATGGGCAATTGTTCTAGGCAACCAAGTAGGACCCAGTGAAGCATGTGGATTTGGGACCTCCTGTGCTGCTGAGGAGTTCCACATGTGCAGAGAACTTGAGAATTCATGGCCTAGATGCAGCTATACACACACACACACACCCCTTAGAGCTATAACTGTAGCTGTTCAAGAGAGCCACATACCAGGAGCTGTGGCTTTTAGTAACGGGACATAGCCACAGACAGCCCATAACTTGAAAGGGAGGGACATAAGGGACTAAATCCCTTACTGTGTTCCCTTCTTGTCTTCCGTGTCCCTGTCAGGGACCCCCATTGGCTGAACCACAGATCAAGAGTCTATTAATGTAGACCACAGAGGTCAGCCTCTGGGCAGGGCACAGAGCAGAGAGGAGAGAGGGCTGGGTGGCTAGGGAGGGGCTGATGAGCATCCCCAGCTCCCCCATTCTTGGTGTGCAGACCAACAAGAATCTCTGAGACCTGGAAACACCAAGGCTTGGCTCTGGCAGTACTTGACAGCTCTCCACGATGCTTACCTCTCCCCAAAGGACAAGATCGGAACCAGCCAACTGGGGCACTGCACAGCCTTGGGACACACTGCAAGCCCCTCCCTTGGCCCTCTTTTTATTCTCTGGGCTGCCAAGGGAGGCAAATCGGGCCAGAAAAAGAGCTGGCCCCCCTCATCCACCTAGGCATTTGCAGCTCTGCCAACACTTGGGCATCTCGTCCATGATTTAATCACGGACGAGGTCAGTGGGTCTTGATGCAGGATGGGGATTCCACCATCTCAATGGCAGAAATTTATTCCTGCCAGGATTTTGCACACTTCAGAGTTGAACACCACCACCCCACCCCCCCCCCCCCCCCCCGGGGAAAAGAAGCAGCAAGCAAACTGTATGTGTGTGTCTACGTGTGTGTAGGAGGAGAGGGGTAGAATGCAACCTTATAAAGGCGTATTCTTGTGTGTACACTTGCCCAGGCTTTGCAGGCAAATGCACGGCTGGTGTTGTGGCTAAAATATGAATGAATGTGGTTGTGTGCAGGTGCAGGAATGACTGTATGTATCTGTGAATGAATGCATTTCAGATGAAGTGTGTATGGGAGCCCTTGCAAGCTGGGGTAGTGGTTTGCAGGTGCTTGGCGTCTGTAATTCTCCACCAATCAGCGTCTAGACCACAGTCTGTAAGTGCTGGGTTGGGGGAGAGGGGGAACACTCGATTTGCTCAGAGCACCTCCCTTTTCCTGCTGCTGCGGTGGGGTGGCAGCTTGAACCATTGGCAATTGCCTTGTCTTCCCTGAACCCTCAGGAAAGAAAGGCAGGGAAAGACAAAGGAAACCACGTGGTCAGTCTGTTATTAGTTGAAGGTTCCTCCAAACACCAGAAATTGTCCTTAGATAAACTCTAGCCCCACAGCATCTTGATTTGCCCTCAGTGCTCCTCCTTGGGGCTGAGCGAGGGGCAGATGAGTGGCTGGGGTATGATTTTTCTCTGACCTCCACTTCCCCTGACCTACTAGCCCATCGTGGTAGAATTTATGCACATTGTGTCCTTGTCTGAAAACGTTGAGGTCCGCAACATGTTACCCCCTTCTCTCTCAGCTAGATTTCAGGGCTTGAAAGAAATGTCCTCATTCTTGTAAGAAATCATGATAAGCACAGATGATTAGGTAATTATCAAATGGCAATCTGACATTGTGGGTGTACCAAAAAAAAAAAAAAAA
>NW_026741363.1:0-5351 GCF_022355385.1 Mustela nigripes
GGTACTGGGATCGAGTCCCGCATCGGGCTCTCTGCTCAGCAGAGAGCCTGCTTCCTCCTCTCTCTCTCTCTGCCTACTTGTGATTTCTCTCTGTCAAATAAATAAATAAAATCTTAAAAAAAAAAAATATATATATATATATATATACAAATATGTGTGTATTTACATAAAGAAAGATTTGGGCATCATGTCATTTACTCTATTTTTTCTTATAATTTTTTGTAGTGAACATATTATATCATTTTTTATTATTTATTATTATTTTTTAAGATTTTATTTATTTATTTGACAGAGAGAGATCACAGTAGACAGAGAGGCAGGCAGAGAGAGAGAGAGGGAAGCAGGCTCCCTGCTGAGCAGAGAGCCAGATGCAGGACTCGATCCCAGGACCCTGAGATCATGACCTGAGCCGAAGGCAGCAGCTTAATCCACTGAGCCACCCAGGCGCCCTATTATATCATTTTTTAAAAAGAAACAAAAAGACTAACATCTCTTAAAATATAATCAGACTGAAGTCCCTCACAGGTCGAGTTTGCATCGGAGAGGGAACTGCTTTTGGAAGTGTATTTCCCTCATCCTTCCTTGATGGGTTACATTGTCACTTTTTCCAGCAGTCTCTGGCTGGATTCAGTTTTCAGGCTTCAGGACTGTGTGGTAGGAATGCCTTCGGGTACAGGCCAAGTGCAAGGCAGGCCCAACAGAACTTTTGAGTACACAGTGTCCCTGACTCTTGAATGGCCTGATTGAAAGCCAGTCAGTGCTGGAGGTAAAGAGCCAAGGAGTGCTGGCTGTTTGAGCAGGAGATGACCAGAGGTTCTGAGGAGGCCCTGGGTGCTGCCTGCACCCCTGGGTGTGGAAGCTCCCTTCGAGGTGGGAGCACGCCCACAGATGGCACTACTGGACCTGCAAAGCTGCCACCTCCAGGATTCCTGACCCGCATTTCAGGAAGTTAGTGCACAGGGAAATCTTGGCCTTTCCTCCCTGGGGTTTGGGAAATAAAGGAATCATGAGCTTAAAACGTTTCTCGACAATGTGGAGCGTTCATTTTCCACCCCCTATATCTTTGAGGGAACTTCTATATGGTTTCAACAGAAGTGAAGAGGGATTTGCTTCTTGGCCCAGCTTAGCTGTGGATGCTGTGTCAGGGGCCTTCCTCAGTGCACTCCAATATCCTAGCAGCTGAGAGGACACCCTTGCAAGGCTGTGGGTTAGGCCACTTACCACTCCCTGAACTGAGTCCCTAAAGGGAGGCACATAGAAATATCCCCAAGTGTTTTGGTTCTATGGGGCTTTTTTCAGCCCATGTCAAGTCCTTCCCCTGTCACCAGGCTCCCAGGTCCTTTCAGAAGCTCCTCTCCTGGAATCAGGGAGCTGCAGCCTGCTCCAGGCTGTGGAATTGGCCCAGAGTCACGCAGCCCTCAGGTGGGAGGTCGAGTCTTGGAGAGCCTACCTTCTCCGCTCTCCCCTAACCGAACCCAGAGCTCTCCTCCCCGGGAACTAGACCAGCCGCTCCACCCGCTTCGCGCCAGTGAAGTCCCTGTGCTGTGTTTGCAGGTCATCGTGATGTCAGGCCACGAGACCATCCGCGTGCTGGAAGTTGGAGTGGATGCCCAGATCTCGGCCGAGGAGGAGGGCAAAGGGCTGGAGGGCGTGGCTGCTGAGGGCTCCCAGAACAGAGGCCCTGGTGAAGCCAGTGAACCTGCTGGTGAAGCCGGGCCAGACAACCCAGACTCTTCTGCAGAGGCAACGGGTACGAGGCCATCGCTCCCATCGGGCACTGCTCTACCTGAGTCCCTTCCTCTGGCTCCTTGGAGAGCCAGCATGAATCCTGGGCCTAGGCAGCCTTTGGGTCTTGTCTTCCTGTCCTCTGGACAGCCTCTGGCCACCCCTATCCATCTGCTTAGCTGCTAGGGCTGTGGTGCCCTCCTTGTCCCTGGAGCTCTAGATCTGGTTTCAATCACTTCCACACCTGAACAGGGATGGGCCAGGGTGAGGTGGGCAGAGAGAGGCAAGGCTCAGTTGAGGGGATTGAATTCACCTCAGAGAGGGAGGGCTCTAGGTCTCAGCCAGCCCAATGCAGAAAGTACTAGACCTTCAGGATCCTAACAGCCCTTCCAGGAGGCCCTGTCAGGAGGTTCCAGCAGCTGCGGGTAGGAGGGCATGTTACTTACCCAGGACTAAGGGGTTGGGTTCTGTGGGACGTTACAGAATCCTAGCTCCTTACTTCCTGCTGGGCTGCTGTGAGTCAAACCTGGGATCTTACTTCTTTTCTTTCTTTCTTTCTTTTCTTTTTTTTTTTTTTTAAGATTTTATTTATTTATTTGACAGAGAGAAAGCGAGAGAGGGAACACAAGCAGGGGGAGTGGGAGAGGGAGAAGCAGGCCTCCCACTGAGCAGGGAGCCCAGTGCAAAACTTGATTCCAGGACCCTGGGAGCCAAAGGCAGACACTTAACCGACTGAGCCACTCAGGCGCCCCTGAGCTGCCCTCTGAAAAACAACTTTAGGGCAAGAGTGTGATTCTCTTGTACCGGGAATGGAGAGGTACCGGGAATGGAGAGAGATGATCCCCCCTGCACAGTCTCTCCTAATACCCTGCAGGGTAGCTGTGACATGACTAGGGAGGGCTGTTCTAGAGACTGGGATGGTGCCAGGTGTGGCTCTCTGGCCATGGGGCATCCTTTCCTGGATTTTCCTCACTGATAACTTATGGAAGAGACATCTTTGGCTGGAAACCTGGGACCTGGGACTTCCCTCATCATCCCCGACCCCAGAACTCCAAGATACATCTCCCTGAGCTGCTGCTTATCTCCCCTTCCCTAGATCTCTGGGCTGATAGGAGTGGACCAAGAGGAGGAGCCAAGAAGAGAACAAATGAGGACAGGCTTTAGGGATTTCGAGCAACTCCTGAATAAGAAACCTGCAAGGCCTCACATCCCTTGCTCTACCCACATTCATTTGGGACCCTAGTAACCTAGGATTTTTTCTCTTTTTGAATAAAGGAATGGCAAGAGACATGACCATTCTCCCCTAGCCTGGAAATGCTCTACTCCATGTTGAGGCCAGGGTGGGCATTTCCTAGTCCCATGGGGGCAGTGCCCTGGAGAGCAGGCAGCCAAGACAAGGATGTTACACCTGGCCCCCCTCTTCTGATTCCTTCCCATGGTGGGGGTGGAACCCTTTTTCAGAAAATTCGGGATATCCCAGGTTTATCCACAGTGTCCTGATTTCCCTTTTTACTCTTCTTTCTTTTTTCTTTTTTTTTTTAAGAGGAGTGTGGGGGAGGGGCAGAGGGAGAGAGAGAATCTCAAGCAGGGTTATGCTCAACCCGGAGCCTGATGTGGGGCTCAATATCAGGACCCTGAGATGGTGACCTGAGCTGAAATCAAGGGTCGGACACTTAACCGATGGTGCCATCCAGGCTCCCCATCCGTTTTTACCCTTTAATCTGTCTTCCATATCTCCTTTCTTCTGGTGCCTTGATTCTGTTCCTTGTTCAAACCTGCTCTCAGAAATGGATCCTAAATCAACTATTTATACCCTAGCATGAGTGTTTATGGTAGCGCGTGTTTTCTTCCAGAGGTTTGTATATTTAGGCCTTTCATGAAAGTCCTGTTCTTTGTAAGGGAAATTTTAGTTATCATCCAGAAGGAAAGGAAGGCATTTTGACAGTACCACCTAAGAAGCTGCCAACTTAAACTGTGGCCTTGCTAGTCTTTCTAGATACGCAATAGTAAGAAGAGTTTCCTCTTCAAACAAAACTAAGTAATGGGAAACTTTTTCAGGATGAAAAAGATCGCGTGATTTATATCACTCTAAATTACTATCCTGTCCTTGTCACAGGTATGTATTTTTACGGTTGTGACCACCAAGGGTAGACTATAATAGGACACTTACCACCATATTATTCATAGGCCTATTCCCTTTTTTTTTTTTTAAGTAAACTTTTTTTTTTTTTTTTATTTGAGAGAGAGAGAGTATAAGAGGGGAGAGAGTCAGAGGGAGAAGACTCCCCAACTGAGCAGGAAGCCCGATGCGGGACTCCATCCTGGGACTCCGGGATCATGACCTGAGCTGAAGGCAGTCGCTTAACCAACTGAGCCACCCAGGCACCCCCATTTCCTTTACTGGCATAGATTCACACACCTGATTCTGGGCTTTGCTATATGCAAACTGTTTGGGTTTTCATTGTCATAACCAGTGCTACATTGAGTGCCTTTGTTCTGGTCCTTTGAGATTTTTTTTTTTTTTTTTTAGATTTTATTTATTTATTTGACAGAGAGAGATCACAAGTAGGCAGAGAGGCAGGCAGAGAGAGGGGGAAAGCAGGCTTCCCGCTGAGCAGAGAGCCTGATGTAGGGCTTGATCCCAGGACCCTGGGATCATGACCTGAGCCAAAGGCAGAGGCTTAACCCACTGAGCCACCCAGGCACCCTGAAAATTTTTTTTCTTTGAGGTATAGTCCACTGGGATTCCTTTTGAAGAGAAGTCAAATGTATGTGTAGGAGGAAGTCATCCCGTGGGAAAATACAAAATCTCTCAATGAGAATTCAAGTAATTGGCGAGAAGGTACCACATACCTGTTAAGCCAAAAAAGTAAATAGTGATAAGACCTAAATTGGGGGCATGGTGGAGAAATGGGGACATTATTGACAGTACTGTGAATTGGTTCAGTCTTTCTGAAAAGCAGTCTCACAGGAAAGGACCTAAGCTAAAGGCAGTCAGCCCTAAATGGACCCTGGGTCCTACCTGGGAAATAAATCCTAATAAAATGAATATCTCCTTTCTTTAGATAGTAAGCTTTTCACCATCATGTTAATCACATTCCCATTTTCCCACTTTCCTTTTTTTAATTTTATAAAATTTTGTCAAGCAACATCTTTTTTAAATTTTCATAGTTTCAGAATATCCCTGTGCTCTCTGATTTTTTTCCAGTGGGTAGAACTGTATTTCCCTTCCGTGGGTGAGATAAACCTGCCATTTAATTTTCTGTTTGAATTTTAGAAGGCTTTCGTTGTTGCCTGTGTGTCTCCTTATTTCCTTAAACAATTGGATTTTTTGTCATTGTATACTGTGGACATCACAGTCCCGAGTTAGGTTGCTGCCTTTCCTGATTAACAGAGGGTCTGGGAATGCTGGGTTGGAAGTTTATCTATTCCATGCTATGTCACAAGTGAGCTTAAAAGAAAGAAGAGAGAGTTCACTGCCTCCACTCCCAGGCATTCTGATCTGAGAGGCCTTGATTAGGGTCTAGAAGTCTATGCCCATCCGGTATTAAGAAGCCACCAATCTGGTCTAAGCTCCATCACCCCATCTGTAGTCTCACCATGTATTAAATAATAAGCCCCCTCCT
>NW_026741364.1:0-5346 GCF_022355385.1 Mustela nigripes
AGAGGGTTGCTGGGGGGAGGGGGGTTGGGAGAAGGGGGTGGGATTATGGACATTGGGGAGGGTGTGTGCTTTGGTGAGTGCTGTGAAGTGTGTAAACCTGGTGATTCACAGACCTGTACCCCTGGGGATAAAAATATATGTTTATAAAAAATAAAAAATTTAAAAAAAAGACTTAAAAAAAAAACCTTTTATACACTTATGTAAGAGTGGGGCTCATTCACAGGATACCAACAATTATTAAATTTAGGCTTACTAGTTAAAATATCATTACCACATGGCAACCAGAGGCACAGTTTCATTTGGGAAGTTAGTTTTAACATTTTATAATAATTATTAATAATTAATTAATAATAATTGATAATCCAGCAATTGTATTATTTTAACATTTCTAATAATAAATACCAGACTTCATGAATGTTGATATATTATTTAAAATTGGCATAACAAAAATAATCTTAGACATGGTATCCTTATTATATATTCTTTCTATGTACATATATGTGGATTTTAAATATACAGGAAAGGAATATGTTAAAGGTTACACACTGTACTAAAAGCAATGGTTATAGCAAAGAAGACTACTGATGTATAAGGGGAGTCCAGAGAAACTAATTATTTAATGGTTTATTTTGAAATAATCTCAAACTTTAGGAAAGTTGCAAGAACAGTGCAAAAAATTCCCATATCCCCCATTCCTACATTCTCCAAGTGTTAACATTTCCCTGCATTTGTTTCATATCTGTCTGATCAACTATTCTATCAGCATTATTCTCTTCCTGAGTATATTAGTTAGAGCTGCAAACGTCATACACCACATTTCCGAAGGGCTCCACTAGGCATGCTCCTAAAGCAAAGACACTTTCTTACAGAACCACCAACCAAATAAGCAAGTCAGAAAATCAACCTTGACAGAACACCATTGTCAAATCCACAAACCCCATTCCAATCTCAACAATTGTCTCAACAAAGTCTTTCCTTTCTAGTCCTGGATCCCAGCAGTCTGTATCTGTCCTGTTGTTTCTTCATTATCAGACTTAGGTCATGCTTTCTCGGTAGTCACAGCAGAAAAGATGGACCAGTCAGTACCATGTCAGGGGCCACACAGTGCTGATGACCATGGTGTTATTAGCCTGGATCATCTTGTCATTTTGGTATCTGCCAGGATTCCCTGCCATTATAGCACCATTAAGTCCTTTGAAATTGCTAATTGTGGAGATATATATTCTGAGATTATGCCAATAACCTGTTCCTCATCCACTCACCAATCTAAGTATCTATTAATAATCTCACCTGAATCGATCACTATGATGGTTACCAAATACTGGTTTTCCATTTCCATTATTCCTCATACATTTACTAGTTACCAAATACTGGTTTTCCATTTCCATTATTCCTCATACATTTACTAGTAAGGAAGAAATTTCCCTTCTCCCCACTTTTTTCTGTATCAATATGGATTCATAGCTTTCCATTTTATAATGCAGGTTATATTCCAAAGTTACTATTCATTTTTATGATCAAGTTGTTCCATATTTGGCCAATAGTGCATGTATATTTACAAAATGATCAGTTCCTACCAATACCTCCAATTCTGATTCAACAACTCAGGGTTCTGTTCAGTCTTCTGCCTTTCTATATTTATAAATACTTTCAACAGGAAGAAACTTGGCTCCTCTTTTCAATACATTCGTCTTCCCCTCAATGTGATCCATCTCCAACCATGCCAATAATTTCCTCTACAATCTCCTTAGCCACCAACTCCCAGTGTCCCATGTATCTGTGATAGGAACGGTTGTATTACTCTGCTCCTTCAAGATGGCTTTTATGTACTTTTGCTATGCCCCCCCTTATTCCTTGAGCCATTCCTTGCCTTCTCTCACAGGAATATGTTTTAGGTTCATCGGCTTTTCCAATTCCAGGCCTGGAATCAGATATTTACCAAGGGGTTCTGCTTCCTTCAAGTGGAAAATAGTATCTAGAAACCAAACTCTAAAAGCCAGGCCTCATTGCTACTGGGATGGAGTTGCTCCTAAGCAATCTCAGCATAAAGAGCTAGGAAACCTCTGTAAGGAGGACATTCACACACACACACACACACACACACACACACACAAACACACACACACACACCACACACGTATACCTGCATGTACATGTGCATGTGTCTACACACATATGTACACATACACCCATAAATGGATCTAACAGTGCATGTATATTTACAAAATGATCAGTTCCTACCAATACCTCCAATTCTGATTCAACAACTCGGGGTTCTGTTCAGTCTTCTGCCTTTCTATATTTATAAATACTTTCAACAGGAAGAAACTTGGCTCCTCTTTTCAATACATTCGTCTTCCCCTCAATGTGATCCATCTCCAACCATGCCAATAATTTCCTCTACAATCTCCTTAGCCGCCAACTCCCAGTGTCCCATGTATCTGTGATAGGAACAGTTGTATTACTCTGCTCCTCTGTGTGGACATTCTCTCTTCAGAGACCTCAAGAGAAGTCTTGACCTCACTGACCTCCAATGGGACTGCTGTCCCTGTGCTGGGAAGGGAAGGGAAAAGAAAGGAATAGATGTAATTTTAAAAAAGAACCCACTCCAGTATTATCTGTAAAGTAGAAATATTAAAAATGAAGAAATAACACACTATAGATTGTTTATGTCCCATATCAGCTGTTCCCTCTAAAACAAATCATGTGGCAAAACTAATTCCAATGTATTAATATTTAGAGGTGGGGCCTTTGGAGAATGATTAGGTCATGATAGTAGAACCCTCAACGAATGGGATTAGTGCCCCTATATAAGAAACCCCAGGGGTGCCTGGGTATCTCAGTGGGTTATAGCCTCTGCCTTCGGCTCAGGTCATAATCCCAGGGTCCTGGGATTGAGCCCCACATTGGGCTCTTTTCTCAGTGGGGAGCCTGCTTCCTCCTCTCTCTTCCTGCCTCTCTGCCTACTTGTGATCACTGTCCAATAAATAAATAAAATCTTTAAAAAAGAAAAAACCTGAGAGATCCCTTACCAGGTCTGCCTTGTGAGAACACAGGAACAAAAGGGGCTTCTATGAACCAGGATGTAGGCCCTCAGCAGACACAAATTCTGCCAGTGCCATGATCTTAGACTTCCCAGAATCCAGAAGTGGGAGAAATAAATATCTGTTGCTTATAAACCACCTAGTCTATGGGCTTTGTCATAGCAGCCTGAATGAACTAAGATATACAATTATACAACATGGGTCTAGAATTTTTCGTCACCTTAAGGATTCTAGGAGGTTCCCATCCTTAGCTCCTACATTCCACAGGCTTCTGACAGTGGTTTCTCCTCCCTGATTCACATTCTCATTGTCATTACTACAGTCATTCATTCACTGGATCACTATGAGTTAAATTTGACTATTTCTAGCTCAAGACCTGACACAAAGTAAGTGTTCAGTAACATATGTTTAGTCACTATACAGAGGGCCCAGAGAGGTACAGTTACCTTAAATAACCCATCCACTCCCTTCATCCACACAGGACATTCACAATGCCTCTTCCTCCCAATACAATGGCTGGTGCCAGCCCAGGAACAAAATGCTTGAGCCCAGAGACCACCAACACAGGAGTAAACATGGGTACCAGTCACAGCTGCCAATGCCCTCCAATTTCCTTTACTTTTTTTTTTTAAGATTTTGTTTATTTATTTGACAGAGATCACAAGTAGGCAGAGAGGCAGGCAGAGAGAGAGAGAGAGAGAGAGAGAGGAGGAAGCAGGCTCCCCACTGAGCAGAGAGCCTGATGTGGGGCTCAATCCCAGGACCCTGGGATCATGACCTGAGCTGAAGGCAGAGGCTTTAACCCACTGAGCCACCCAGGTGCCCTCCCTTTACTTTTTTTAAAAAGTGACCCAAAGACCCATGTGTGAGGAATAACACATGGAAGAGATATGAGTTCTAAGTACACAGTAAACAGCTCAGAGTCCAGGCTCTTCTGCTCAGGATACGTGAGCTTCCTCTAGAGAAGCCTCTTAGAACCAGTTTAATTTTTAACCAAGCCTAAAATTAACCAATTTTAACTTATAGCTTAACATTATTAACAAAGTTAAAGAAACAAAGATTAGGTGAATTATCTATCAAGCACAAATTATATTATTCTTTGAAAATAATCTTAAACTTAGGAAAAGTTTGCAACAGTAGTGCAAATAACCTTTTATTCTCCAAATTACTGAGAGCACATTGTCGACATGCTCCAGATACTTTAGTAACAAGCATATATACACATTTCAAACATCAAAATCAGGAAACTAACACTAACACCTACCACCTAATCCTTGTACACCATTCACTTTTCACCCATTCTTTGAATCATTTCCTTTACAGCCAAATGATTAATCCAGGATCACACTCTGTGATTTCATCTCTCTTCAGTCTTCAACCTGGAACACTTTCTCAGTTTTCTTGACTTGCATGAACTTGACATGTTTGGAGATTATGAGCCACTATTTTAAAGAGTGCACCTCACTGTGAGTTTGTTTGATGGTCCCTCCTGCTTAGACCCAGGTTAGACACTTTTGGCTGTATTCTCATTGTCTCCTATTATATGGCACATAAATTCAATACTACTGAGTAACACCAAACATCAGTATTATTCACGTTAATTTCAATCACTTGACTAGGTTGGGCCCGCCGCCTTTTTCTACTGTAACCACACTTAGGTTTTACCGGCTGTCATGCTGGCCAACAGTATTCACTTGAGGGCTGCAAGGATGGAGGGGGGCAAAGGGACATGCTTCTTCCCCTTGGTCTCCTGTGGGCTTCCTATCAGCATCCTGAGCCATCAGCACCTTAGCAATACTGTATCATGCCAGTCATGCACAGGGTCTTCTGAGAGCAGCAGCTAAATTCAATTTGTGGTTTTGGTAACATGTGGATACTGGTGTCATCATACCCCATCAGAGAAACCAGTGCCAGCAAGCCAGCACTCTCTCCTCAGCCAGTATGGGCCCTAATCCCATGAGGCGCCTGCTCTGGACTCAGACACCCACATCAGTGGAACATTTTCCTTTCAGAGGCCTGCACTTCAGCTCTGAGGGATCCTCCCATTCCCTCCATTTGACCAATCTAGAGCTGGTAGCTTCTGCTGGCAGTTGCTACTTTAGTGGTACACTTGACTTTTATTCTTCCCTTTCAGATTCCTGCCATCTTCATAATATGCAGTGGTTTTTTTACCCTTTCAAATCCCTAGTTAACAACTGTACATCAAGTTAACAATGCTCTCTATCATATTGTTTTTGTTCAAATCACTGCTATGTTTTCTGTCTTCTGACAACCCTGATATGTCTCACTGGAACTGAATCTC
>NW_026741365.1:0-3672 GCF_022355385.1 Mustela nigripes
TGACTCTTAATCTCACAAAACAAACTGAGGGTTGCTGGGGGGAGGGGGTTTGGGAGAAGGGGGTGGGATTATGGACATTGGGGAGGGTATGTGCTTTGGTGAGTGCTGTGAAGTGTGTAAACGGTTGATTCACAGACCTGTTCCCCTGGGGATAAAAATATATATTTATAAAAATAAAAAATTTAAAAAAATTAAACAAAAAACAACTAATGAATTAAAGAGGAAAAATCACAACCAATACCACAGAAATAAAAATAATTATAACAATACTATGAAAAATTATATGCCAACCAACAGGGCAGTGTAAAAGAAATGGAAAAATTTCTAGAAACCTACAAAGTACCAAAACCAAAACAGGAAGAAATAAAAAATTTGAACAGACCCATACAGATTAAAGAAATTGTGTCAGTAATCAATCTCCCAGCAAACAAATTTTCTGGGTCAGATGGCTTCCCAGGGGAATTCTACCAAAAATTTAAAGAAGACTTAATAGCTACTCTTCTCAAAGTGTTCCAAAAAATGGAAATGGAAGAAAAATGCTAACGAGAATGTCCACTCACCAATTTTATTCAGCATAGTTCTGGAAGTCCTGGCCAAACCAATGAAAGAAGAAAAAGATATAAAGGGCATCCAAACTCATAATCAAGAAGTAAAACAGTCACTTGTTTTACACATGATATTAACATTAGAAAACCCCAAATCCTCCATCAAACATTACCAAGCTTGATAAGTGAATGTGATAAAGTTACATGATATAAATTAATATGTAGAAATCTATTGCACTTCTATATACTAATAATAAAGTAGCAAAAAAGAGTTAAGGAAATCACTTTTATATATGTACCAAAAAATAATAATAATAAATTACCTAAGAATAAACTTAACTAAAAATGGTAAAAGATCTGCACTCCAAAAACTATAAAACATTGGAGAAATAAATTTAAGATGACATAAACAAATGGAAAGACATTTTATGCTTATAGATGGGAAGAACTAACATTGTTAAAATGCCTTTACTATCCAAGCAATCTACATATTTAATGCAATCCCTGTCAAAATACCAATTTTTTCCATATAACTAGAACAAATAATATTAAAATTTTTGTGGACTACAAAATACCCTGAAGAGCCAAGGTGATCGTGAAAAAGAAGAACAAAGCTGAAGGTGTTACAAACTCAGATTTCAAGATAGACTAAAAGGTTTAATAAAACGGTATGGTACAAGGGCAAAAAGAAACAAATAGATCAATGGAACAGAATTCATGGTCCAGAATTAAATCCACACATTTACGGTCAATTAATCTATGACAAAAGAGCCAAAAGTTTAAATTAGAAGAAAAGACAATCTCTTCAGCAAATAATGATGGGAAAATTGTATAACTACATGCAAAAAATGAAACTAGACTACTTACTTAAGCCACACATAAAAATAAACTTAAACTGGATTAAAGACCTAAGTAAAATATCTGAAACAAATTCCAAGAAGAAAACATATCTAAAATATATAGAGAACTTATACAAGGCAACGTCAAACACACAAATAATCTGATTTAAAAATTGATAGAGAACATACAGATTTTTTCAAATTATTTTAAATTATTTTCAGTGTAACAGTATTCATTGTTTTTGTTTTGTTTTGTTTTGTTTTTATTTTTCATTTATTTTAACATGTAATATATTTTTATCCACAGGGGCACAGGTCTGTGAATCGCCAAGTTTACACACTTCACAGCACTCACCATAGCACATACCCTCCCCAATGTCCATAGCCCCACTCCCTTCTCCCCACCCCCCTTCCCCCAGCAACCCTCAGTTCATTTTGTGAGATTAAGAGTCACTTATGGTTTTCTCCCTCCCAATCCCATCTTGTTTCATTTATTCTTCTCGTACCCACTTAAGACCCCATGTTGCATCACCACTTCCTCATATCAGGGAGATCATATGACAGTTGTCTTTCTCTGCTTGACTTATTTTGCTAAGCATGGTACCCTCTAGTTACATCCACGTTGTTGCAAATGGTGAGATTTCATTTCTTTTGATGATTGCATAGTATTCCATTGTGTATATATACCACATCTTCTTGATCCATTCATCTGTTGATGGACATCTAGGTTCTTTCCATAGTTAGGCTCTTATGGACATTGCTGCTATAAACATTCAGGTGCACGTGCCACTTCGGATCACTATGTTTGTATCTTTAGGATAAATACCCAGTAGTGCAATTGCTGGGTCATAGGGTAGTTCTATTTTCAACATTTTGAGGAATCTTCATGCTGTTTTCCAGAGTGATTGCACCAGCTTGCATTCCCACCAACAGTGTAGGAGTGTTCCCCTTTCTCCACATCCTCGCCAGCATGTCATTTCCTGACTTGTTGATTTTAGCCATTCTGACTGGTGTGAGGTGATATCTCATTGTGATTTTGATTTGTATTGCCCTGATGCCAAGTGATATGGAGCACTTTTTCATGTGTCTATTGGCCATATGGATGTCTTCTTTGCAGAAATGTCTGTTCATGTCCTCTGCCCATTTCTTGATTGGATTATTTGTTCTTTGGGTGTTGAGTTTGCTAAGCTCTTTATAGATTTAGGACACTAGTCCTTTATTTGATATGTCGTTTGCAAATATCTTCTCCCATTCTTTCAGTTGTATTTTGGTTTTGTTAACTATTTCCTTTGCTGTGCAAAAGCTTTTGATCTTGATGAAATCCCAATAGTTCATTTTTGCCCTTGCTTTCCTTGCCTTTGGCGATGTTCCTAGGAAGATGTTGCTGCAGCTGAGGTCGAAGAGGTTGCTGCCTGTGTTCTCCTCAAGGATTTTGATGGATTCCTTTCTCACATTGAGGTCCTTCATCCATTTTCAGTCTATTTTCATGTGTGTTGTAACGAAATGGTCCAATTTCATTCTTCTGCATGTCGCTGTCCAATTTTCCCAACACCGTTTATTGAAGATGCTGTCTTTTTTCCATTGGATATTCTTTCCTGCTTTGTCGAAGTTTAGTTGACCATAGAGTTGGGCTCTCTATTCTGTTCCATTGATCTATGTGTCTGTTTTTGTGTCAGTACCATGCTGTCTTGATGATGACAGATTTTTAATAGAGCTTGAAGTCTGGAATTGTGATGCCATCAACTTTGGCTTTCTTTTTCAATATTCCTTTGGCTATTCGAGGTCTTATCTGGTTCCATATAAATTTTAGGATTATTTGTTCCATTTATTTGAAAAAGATGGATGGTACTTTAATAGGGATTGCATTAAATGTGTAGATTGCTTTAGGTAGCATAGATATTTTCACAATATTTGTTCTTCCAATCCAGTATCACGGAACATTTTTCCATTTCTTTGTGTCTTCCTCTGTTCCTTTCATGGGTACTTTATAGTTTTCTGTGTATAGATTCTTTACCTCTTTGGTTAGGTTTATTCCTAGGTATCTTATGGTTTGGGTTGCAGTTGTAAATGGGATTGACTCCTTAATATCTCTCTTCTGTCTTATTGTTGGCGTAGAGAAATGCAACTGATTTCTGTGCATTGATTTTATATCCTGACACTTTACTAAATTCCTGTACAAGTTCTAGCAGTTTTGGAGTGGAGTCTTTTGGGTTTTCCACATATAGTATCATATCATCTGCGAAGAGTGATAGTTTGACTTCTTCTTTCCTGATTTGGATGCCTTTAAT
>NW_026741365.1:3772-5342 GCF_022355385.1 Mustela nigripes
CAGGAGTGGAGTCTTTTGGGTTTTCCACATATAGTATCATATCATCTGCGAAGAGTGATAGTTTGACTTCTTCTTTCCTGATTTGGATGCCTTTAATTTCCTTTTGTTGTCTGATTGCTGAGGCTAGGACTTCTAGTACTATGTTGAATAGCAGTGGTGATAATGGACATCCCTGCCGTGTTCCCGACCTTAGTAGAAAAGCTTTCAGTTTTTCCCGAGAATGATATTTGTAGTGGCTTTTTCATAGATGGCTTTGATAATAATGAGGTATGTGCCCTCTATCCCTACACTTTGAAGAGTTTTGATCAGGAAGGGATGCTGTACTTTGTGAAATGCTTTTTCAGCATCTATTGAGAGTATCATATGATTCTTGTTCTTTCTTTATTGATGTGTTTATCACATTGATTGATTTGTGGATGTTGAACCAACCTTGCAGCCCTGGAATAAATCTCACTTGGACATGGTGAATAGTCCTTTTAATGTACTGTTGAATCTTATTGGCTTGTATTTTGGTGAGAATTTTTCTATCTGTGTTCATCAAGGATATTGGTCTAGAGCTCTCAAAAAAGATGGGATCCGGGGTGCCTCAGTGGTTCAGTGGATTAAGCTGCTGCCTTCGGCTCAGGTCACGATCTCAGTGTCCTGGGATGGAGCCCTGCATTGGGCCCTCTGCTCAGCAAGGAGCTTGCTTCCCCCTCTGTCTCTGCCTGCCTCTCTGCCTACTTGTGATCTCTCTCTCTGTCAAATAAAATAAATAAAATCTTTAAAAAAAAAAAAGATGGGATTCTTGTCTGGTTTTATGATCAAGGTGATGCTGGCCCCATAAAATGAGTTTGGAAGTTTTTCTTCCATTTCTATTTTTTGGAATAGTTTCAGGAGAATAGGAATTAGTTATTCTTTAAATGTTTGGTAGAATTCCCCCGGGAAGGCATATGGCCCTGGGCTTTTGTTTGTTTGGAGATTTTTGATGACTGTTTAAATCTTCCTACTGATTATGGGTCTGTTCAGGCTTTCTATTTCTTCCTGGTTCAGTTGTGTTAATTTACATGTTTCTAGGAATGCATCCATTTCTTCCAGATTGTCAAATTTGTTGGCGTAGAGTTGCACATAGTATGTTCTTATAATTGTTTGTATTTCCTTGGTGTTAGTTGTGATCTCTCTTCTTTCATTCATGATTTTATTCATTTGAGTCCTTTTTCTTTTCTTTTTGATAAGTCTAGCCAGGGGTTTATCGATCTTATTAATTCTTTCAAAGAACCAGCTCCAAGTTTCGTTTATTTGTTCTATTTTTTTTTTTTTTTTGGTTCCTATTTCATTGATTTCTGCTCTGATATTTATGATTTCTCTTCTCCTGCTGGATTTAGGGTTTCTTTCTTGTTCTTTCTCCAGCTCCTTTAGGTGTAGGGTTAGGTTGTATACTTGAGACCTTTCTTGTTTATTGAAAAGGCTTGTACTGGTATATATTCTCCTCTCAGGACTGTCTTTGTTGTGTTCCACAGATTTTGAACCATTGTGTTTTCATTATCATTTGTTTCTATGAATTTTTTCAATTCTTCTTTAATTTCCTGGT
>NW_026741366.1:0-5342 GCF_022355385.1 Mustela nigripes
ACTGTCTTTTTTACACTGTATATTTTTTCCTGTTTTGTCAAAGATTATTTGAACACAGAGTTGAGGGTCCATATCTCGGCTCTCTATTCTGTTCCACTGGTCTATGTGTCTGGTTTTTTGTTTTTTTTTTTTTGCTAGTACCATGTTGTCTTGGTGATCACAGCTTTGTAATAAAGCTTGAAATCAGGTAACGTGATTTTTATTTTTTATTTTATTTTATTTTATTTTTGTTTTTCAACATTTCCTAGCGATTCGGGGTCTCTTCTGTTTCCATACAAATTTTTGGATTATTTGGTCCAGCTCTTTGAAGGATACCAGTGGAATTTTGATCAGAATGGCATTAAAAGTATAGATTGCTCTAGGCAGTAGAGACATTTTAACAATGTTTATTCTTCTGATCCAAGAGCATGGAGTTGTCTTCCATCTTTTTGTTGTGCATTGATTTTATATCCTGATAATTTACTGAATTCCTGTAAAGTTCTAGCATATTTGGAGTGGAGTCTTTTGGGTTTTCCACATATAGTATCATATCATCTGCACAGAGTGATAGTTTGACTTCTTTGCAATTTGCATGCTTTTAATTTCTTTTTGTTGTCTGATTGCTGAGGCTAGGACTTCTAGTACTATTTTGAATAGTAGTTGTGATAATGCACATCCATGCCATGTTCCTGACCTTAACAGAAAAGCTCTCGGTTTTTCTCCATTGAGAATGAAATTTGCAGTAGGATTTTTTATTAATTTATTTATTTTCAGCATAATAGTATTCATTATTTTTTCACCACACCCAGTGCCCCATGCAATCCGCCACCTGGTACCTCAACCTCCCACCCCCCTGCCACTTCAAACCCCTCACATTGTTTTTCAGAGTCCATAGTCTCTCATGATTCATCTCCCCTTCCAATTTACCCCAACTCCCTTCTCCTCTCTAACTCCCCATGTCCTCCATGCTATTTGTTATGCTCCACAAATAAGTGAAACCATATGATAACTGACTCTCTCTGCTTGACTTATTTCACTCAGCATAATCTCTTCCAGTCCCGTCCATGTTGCTACAGAAGTTGGGTATTCATCCTTTCTGATGGAGGCATAATACTCCATAGCATGTATGGATGATATCTTCCTTATCCATTCGTACATTGAAGGGCATCTTGGTTATTTCCATAGTTTGGTGACCGTGGCCATTGCTGCTATAAACATTGGGGTACAGGTGGCCTTCTTTTTACGACATCTGTATCTTTGGGGTAAATACCCAGAAGTGCAATTGCAGGGTTATAGGGAAGTTCTATTTTTAATTTCCTGAGGAATCTCCACACTGTTCTCCAAAGAGGCTGTACCAACTTGCATTCCCACCAACAGTAGAAGAGGGTTCCCCTTTCTTCACATTCCCTCCAACACATGTTGTTTCCTGTCTTGTTAATTTTGGCCATTCTAACTGGTGTAAGGTGATATCTCAATGTGGTTTTAATTTGAATCTCCCTGAGGGGTAGTGATGATGAACATTTTTTCATGTGTCTGATAGCCATTTGTATGTCTTCATTGGAGAAGTGTCTGTTCATATCTTCTGCCCATTTTTTTGATATTATTGTCTGTTTTGTGTGTGCGAGTTTGAGGAGTTCATTATAGATCCTGGATATCAACATTTTGTCTGTACTGTCATTTACAGATATCTTCTCCCATTCCATGGGTTGCCTCTTTGTTTTTTTTACTGTTTCCTTTGCTGTGAAGAAGCTTTTGATTTTTTTTAAATTTATTTTTTATTTTCAGCATAACAGTATTCATTATTTTTGCACCACACCCAGTGCTCAATGCAATCCGTGCCCTCTATAATACCCACCACCTGGTACCTCGACCTCCCACCCCCCGCCCCTTCAAAACCCTCAGATTGTATTTCAGAGTCTATGAAAGAAGTTGAGAAAGACAGCAAAAAATGGAAAAATAATCTATGCTCATGGATGGAAGAACAAATGTTAAAATATCTATGCTGCCCAAAGCAATCTACACATTCAATCCAATCTCTATCGAAATACCATCAGCATTTTTCACAAAGCTAGAACAAACTATTCTAAAATTTATATGGAACTAGGAAAAACCCCCAATAGCCACAGGAATGTTGAAAAAGAAAACCAAAAGCAGAGGCAACACAATTCCAGATTTCAAGCTGTATTATCGAACCATAATCAACAAGACAGTATGGTATTGGCACAAAAACAGACACTAAAACCTGTGGAACAGAAGAGAGAACTGAAAAATGGACTCACGACTTTATGGCAAGCTAATCTTCAATGAAGCAGGAAAGAATATCCAATGGAAAAAAGACAGTTCCTTCAACCGATGGTGTTGGGGAAAAAGGACAGCACCTTGTAGAAGAAGAGACTGGACCACTTTCTCACACTGTACACAAAAATAAACTCAAAATTGATGAAAAGCCTAAATGTGAGTCAAAATCCTAGAGGATCAATCAAAATCCTAGAGAAGAAAGCAGGCAGCACCTCTTTTACCTTGGCCACACCAACTTTTTACTTAACATATCATCAAAGGCAAGGGACATGGAAGCAAAAATGAACAATTGAGACTTCTTCAGGATAAAAACCTTCTGTACAGAGAAAGAAACAATCAAAAAAACTAAAAGGCAGCCTACAGAATAGGAGAAGTTATTTGCAAATGACATATCAAATAAAGGACTACCCCAAATCTATAAAGAACTTTTCTAGCTCAACACCCAAAAAACCAATAATCTAGTTAAGAAATGGGCAGAAGACATGAACAGACACTTCTGCAAAGAAGACATCCAGATGGCCAAGAGACACATGAAAAAGTGTTCCACATCACTCGGCATCAGGGAAATACAAATCAAAACCACAATGAGATATCACCTCACACTAGTCAGAATGGCTAAAATTAACAAGTCAGGAAATAACAGATGCTGGTGAGGATGTGGAGAAAGGGGAACCCTCCTACACTGTTGGTGGGAATGCAAGCTGGTGCAGCCACTCTGGAAAACAGCATGGAGGTTCCTCAAAGAGTTGAAAATAGAACTGCCCTATGGCCCAGCAATTGCACTACTGAGTATTTACCCTAAAGATACAAACGTAGTGATCCGAAGGGGCACGTGCACCCGAATGTTTATAGCAACAATGTCTACAATAGCCAAACTATGGAAAGAACCTAGATGTCCATCAACAGATGAATGGGTAAAGAAGAGTGGTATATATACACAATGGAATACTATTCAGCCATCAAAAGAAATGAAATCTTGCCATTTGCGACGACGTGGATGGAACTAGAGGGTATCATGCTTAGCAAAATAAGTCAATCGGAGAAAGACAACTGTCTTATGATCTCCCTGATATAAGGAAGTGGAGATGCAACATAGGGGGGTTAAGGGGGTAGGAGAAGAATAAATGAAACTAGATGGGATTGGGAGGGAGAAAAACCATAAGAGACTCTTACAAACTGAGGGTTGCTTGGGGGAGAGGGGTTGGGGGGTGGGGGTTTAGGTTATGGACATTGGGGAGGCTATGTGCTATGATAAGTGCTGTGAAGTATGTAAACCTGGTGATTCACAGACCTGTACCCCTGGGGATAAAAATACATTATATGTTTATTAAAAATAAATAAAACAAAACAAAAAAAACCAAAAGGCAGCCTACAGAATGGGAGAAGTTATTTGCAAAAGACATATCAAATAAAGGACTATCCAAAATCTATAAAGAACTTTTCAAACTCAACAACAAAAAAACCCAATAATCTAGTTAAAAAAAATAATGAATAGACACTTTTCCAAAGAAGACATTCAGATGACTAACAGACACATGAAAAGTTGCTCAACATCACTCAGTATCAGGGAAATAAAAATCAAAACCACAATGAAATATCACATCACACCTGTTAGAATGGCTAAAATGATCAACTTGGGAAACAAGAGATGTTGGCAAGCATGCAGAGAAAAGGGAATATTCTTACACTGTTGGTGGGAGTGCAAATTGGTGCAGCCACTCTGGAAAACAGTATGAAGGTTCCTCAAAAAGTTGAAAATGGAGCTACCCTATGACCCAGCAACTGTGCTACTAAGTATCTATCCAAAGGATGCAAACATAGTGAATCAAAGAGAGCATATTCACCCCAATATTTATAGCAGCAATATTAACAATAATCAAACGTGGAAAGAGCCCCAATGTTCATCAACTGATGAATAGATAAAGAAAATGTGGCTTATATATACAATGGACTATTACTCAGTGATCAAAAAGCATGAAATCTAGCCATTTGCAAGAATGGGGGTAGAACTAGAGTGTATTATGCTAAGCAAAATAAGTCAGTTAGAGAAAGACAAGTACCATATGATTTAGCTCATATGTGGAATTTAAAGAAACAAAACAGGTGAGCATAGGGTAAGGAAAAGAAAAATAAAATAAGATAAAACAGGGAGGCAAACCACAAGAGACATAAATACAGAGAACAAACTGAGGGTTGCTGGAGGAGTGTCAGTGGGGCATGGACTAAGTGGGTGATGGTCATTAAGGAGGGAACTTGTTGGGATAAGTACTGGGTGTTAAGTTTTTAATTACCAATAATCGTGTCTCAGATAAACCTCATTGGCTATGATACTGCCACTGTGCAAAGCTAGTACTGGGTGCTAAGTGTAAGTGATGAATCACTAAATTGTACTTCTGAAATCAATACTACAAAATATGTTAACTAATGAATTTAAATTTAAAAAAGAAGAGAGAAAGAAAACTCTTCTTGATTAAAGAAAGAGAGAGAGAAAAATGAAAGTAGGGATATTACTAAGATTTTTTTTTAATTTTAAAAAGTTTATAAAAGAATGTTATGAACATTTATATATCAACAAACTGGACAATCTAAATGAAAGGGTCGAATTCCTAGAAACGTACATTGACCAAAACCAAGTCATAATAAGACTTTAAAAAACCAATAGAAGAGAGGAGGAGTCAAGATGGCGGAGAAGTAGCAGGCTGAGACTACTTCATCTAGCCGGAGATCAGCTAGATAGCTTATCTAAAGATTACAAACACCTGAAAATCCATCGGCAGATCGAAGAGAAGAACAGAAATTCTGGAAACAGAAAAACAACCACTTTTTGAAAGGTAGGACCGGCGGAGAAGTGAATCCAAAGCGACGGGAAGATAAACCCCGGGGGGAGGGGCCGGCTCCCGGCAAGCGGCGGAGCAACCGCGCACAAAATCAGGACTTTTAAAAGTCTGTTCCGCTGAGGGACATCGCTCCAGAGGCTACCCGGGGCGAAGCCCACGCGGGGTCCGGGTGGCCTCAGGTCCCGCAGGGTCACAGAAGGATCGGGGGTGTCTGAGTGTCGCAGAGCT
>NW_026741367.1:0-5342 GCF_022355385.1 Mustela nigripes
ATTTGTTATGCTCCACAAATAAGTGAAACCAGATGATAATTGACTCTCTCTGCTTGACTTATTTCACTCAGCATAATCTCTTCCAGTCCTGTCCATGTTGCTACAAAAGTTGGGTATTCATCCTTTCTGATGGAGGCATAATACTCCATAGTGTATATGGACCACATTTTCCTTATCCATTCATCCGTTGAAAGGCATCTTGGTTTTTTCCACAGTTTGGTGACCGTGGCCATTGTTGCTATAAACATTGGGATACAGATGGCCCTTCTTTTCACTCCATCTATATCTTTGGGGTAAATACCCAGGAGTGCAATTGCAGGGTCATAGGGAAGTTCTATTTTTAATTTCTTGAGGAATTATTGAGAGAACAGAACCAATAGAAAGAGTACAGAAAGATAAATTTATTTAAACATCTGGCAGGCTGGACTCCCAGGCAGAGCTGAGGCTTACAATTTCAGCTGTAAGACTATCTGATTGAAGACCCACACAGAAGTTGATGCCAAAGACCAGGTCCAGTTATTTTTTCTCTTTTTGCTATTTATCATGCCCAGCCTATTCTGTGGCAGCAGTGGGAATGGACCCCATAGGTGTAAAATTTCTGATAGAGGGGAATATACAGTTCCCTGAGAGTGGAGCAAACCCCACTGATATTTTCTTTCTTCCAGATACTCCTCAAGCTGAGTGCAGTTGAGGAAGTGCATGACAAACCAGAGTAATTAGAGCTCTAAGTCTCTAACCAGAGGACACAAATGGACCCCACAGGACCAGATATTACCAGGGAGATAAAAGAGTGATAACAAATTTTGCATGTATGAATCTGATATAAAATAGCATAGCAAAAATTGGGGAATGGAATTTCTGATGGCACAGTAGGACTGATCTGAAAAACCTGAAGAAGCTTTGAAGATTGAACCAACATTGCCTCCACAGCCCAGAGAGGTGTGCTGGAACCTGAGGCTTAAACTTAAGCAGATTAATTGCCTGTTAAGGCATCCACATTCTCCACAGGATTTATTTTATTTACTAATTTTTAACTCTAGTTTTATATACAAACTTTTTTTTCCAATTTAAACTCAATTAGCCAACATATGGTACATCATTAACATCAGATGTAAAGTTCAGTTCATCAGTTGCACTTAACACCCAGTGCTCATTACATCATGTACTCTTTTTAGTGCCCATCACCAAGTTACCCCATCCCATCACCTACTCCAGCAACCCTCAGTTTGTTTTTTTTTTCCTTAAAGGTTCTATTTATTTATTTGACAGAGAAAGATCACAAGTAGGCAGAGAGGCAGGCAGAGAGAGAGGAAGGGAAGCAGGCCCCCCACTGAGCAGAGAGCCTGATGCAGGACTAGATCCCAGGACCCTGAGATCATGACCCGAGCCAAAGGCAGCGGCTCAACCCACTGAGCCACCCAGGGGCCCCCCTCAGTTTGTTTACTAGAGTTAATCTCTCATGGTTTTTCTTCCTCTTTGCTGACTTCCCATTCATGCCTCCCATTCCTCTATGATCTACTGTGCTGTTTCCCATAATTCACATGTGAGTGAAACCACAAGATATTTGTCTTTCTCTGACTGACTGATTTCACTCAACATACTACCCTCCAGTTCCATCCAGGTCGACACAAAAGGTAAATATTCATACTTTCTGATGGCTGAGCAATATCTCATTGTATACCTGAACCACATCTTCTTCATCCATTCATCTGTCAAAGGACATTTAGGTTTTTTTCAATAGTTTGGCTATTGTGGACATTGCTGCTATGAACATTGGGGTGCAGATGGCCCTTAGAATCATTACATTTTATCTTTGGGATAAATACCTAGTAGTTCATTTACTGGGTTACAGGGTAGCTCTATTTCTAACTTTCTGAAAAACATTTATATTGTTTTCCAGAGTGGTTGCACCAGTTTGCATTCCCACCAACAGTGCAAGAGGATTCCCCTTCTCCACATCTTATTCAACATTTGTTGTTTCCTTCCTTATTCATTTTAGCCCTTCTGACTGGTGTGAGTGGGTGGTATCTCATTGTGTTCTTTTTTTGTTTTTTTTTTTTAATTTTCTTTTATATTTTTAGTGTTCCAAGATTCATTGTTTGTACACTGCACCCAGTGCTCCATGCAATACGTGCCTTCTTTATATTTTTAAAGATTTTATTTATTTATTTGACAGAGAGAAATCACAGGCATGCAGAAAAGCAGGCAGAGAGAGAGGAGGAAGCAGGCTCCCTGCCGAGCAGAGATCCCGATGCGGGGCTTGATCCCAGGACTCTGAGATCATGACCTGAGCCGAAGGCAGTGGCTCAACCCACTGAGCCACCCAGGCGCCCCCAATACGTGCCTCCTTAATACGCACCACCAGGCTCACCCAACATCCCAAACCCCTCCACTCCAAAACCCTCATTCTGTTTCTCAGAGTCCACGGTGTCTCATGGTTCATCTCCCATTCCAATTTCCCACACCTCACTTTCCCTTTCCTTCTGCTAATGTCCTCCGTATTATTCCCTATGATCCACAAGTAAGTGAAACCATATGATAACTGACTCTCTCTGCTTGACTTATTTCACTCAGCATAATCTCCTCTAGTCCCGTCCATGTTGATACAAAACTTGGGTATTCATCCTTTCTTCTGGAGGCATAATATTCCATTGTATATATGAACCATATCATTTTTTAAAATTTTATTTTATTTTTTCAGTGTTCTAAGATTCATTGCTTATGCACCATATCCAGTGTTCAATGCAATACATGACCTCCTGAATATCCACTACCAGGCTTCCCTAATCCACCACACTCCCCTCCTGTCCAAAACCCTCAGTTTAAAAAAAAAAACTCAGTATCTTTCTCAGACTCCACAGCCTCTCATGGTTCCTCTATTCTTTATCCATTCATCCATTTAAGGGTATCTTAGCTCTTTCCACAGTTTTGGGGACTGTGGCCATTGCTGCTATGAACCTTGGGGTACAAAAGGCGCTTCTTTTCACTACATCTGTTTCTTTGGGGTAAATACCCAGTCATGCAATCGCAGGGTCACAGGGTAGCTCTATTGTTAATATATTAATGAATCTATCTCCACACTGTTTTCCAAAGTGGATGCCCCAACCTGCATTCCCACAAATCAGTAAGAGACTTCCCCTTTCTCAACATCCCTTCCAACACTGATTGTTTACTGTTTTGTTAATTTTGGCCATTCTAACTGGTGTAAGGTGGTATCTCAATATGGTTTTGATTTTAATCTTCTGGATAGCTAATAAAGATTCTCAACAAGATCCTAGCTAATAGGATCCAACAGCACATTAAAAGGATTATCCACCATGACCAAGTGGGATTTATCCCTGGGATGCAAAGGTGGTTCAACACTCACAAATCAATCAATGTGATAGAACAGATCAATAAGAGAAGAGAACCACATGGTCCTCTCAGTTGATGCAGAAAAAGCATTTGAGAAGATACAACATCTGTTTCTGATTAAAACTCCAGAATATAGGGATAAAGGGAGCATTCCTCAACTTCATAAAAGCTATCTATGAAAAACCCACAATGAATATCATCCTCAATGGAGAAAAGCTGACAGCCCTTCCTTTGAGATCAGGAAGACGACAAGGATGCCCTCACTCACCACTCTTGTTCAACATAGTACTAGAAGTCCTAGCACAGCAATCCGACAACAAAGAGAAATAAAACGTATTCAAATTGGCAATGAAAAAGTCATTCTCTCTTCACAGATGACATGATATGTTGTATGGAAAAACCAAAAGACTCCACCCCCAAACTACTAGAACTCATACAGCAATTCAGTAATGTAACAGGATACAAAATCAATGTACAGAAATCAGTTGCTTTCTTATGCAGTAACAAAGAAAATACAGAAAGGGAAATTAGAGAATTGATTCCATTTACCATAGCACCAAGAACCAAAAGATATTTGGGAAAAACCTAACCAAAGAGGTAAAGGATCTGTATTCGAGGAACTACAGAAACTCATGAAAGAAATTGAAGGAGACACCAAAAGATGGAAAAGCATTCCATACTCATGGACCAGAAGAATAAACATTGTTAAAATGTTGATACTGCCTACAGCAATCTATACTTTCAATGCTATCCCAATCAGAATGCCACTGGAATTTTTCAAATTGAAGGAACAAACAATCCTAAAATTTGCATGGAACTAGAAAGGACCCTGAATTGCTGAGGAAATGTTGAAAAAGAAAAACAAAACTGGGGCATCACGTTGCCTGATTTCAAGCTATACTACAAAGCTGTGATCATCAAGACAGCATGGTACTGTCACAAAAGCAGGCATGTAGACCAATAGAACAGAGTAGAGAGCCCAGATATGGTCCCAGAACTCCATGGTCAAATAATCTTCAACAAAGCAGGAAAAGATGTTCAGTGGAAAAAAGGAGTCTCTTCATTAAATGGTGCTAGGAGAACTGGACAGCTCTGGACAGAAGAACGAAACTTGACGACTACTTTATGCCATACACAAATATAAACCCAAACTGAATGAAAGGTCTTAACATGAGGAAGGACTCTATCAATATCCTAGATGAGAACATGTCAAAGTAACCCCTCCGACATCGGCCACAGCAACTTCTTTCAAGACATGTCTCCAAAGGGAAAGGAAACAAAAGCAAAAAAGAATTTTGGGGGCATCATCAAAATCAAAACCTTCTTCACAGCAAAGTAAACAGTCAAAAAAACTAGGAGGCAACCCATGGAACAGGATAATATATTCGCAAACAACAGTACAGACTAAGGGCTGATATCCAAGATCTATAAAGAACTCCTCAATCTCAATACACACAAAACAGACAATCAGGTCAAAAAACGGACAGAAGACATGAACAGACACTTCTCCAAAGAAGACATACAAATGGCTAACAGACACATAAAAAATTTTCATCAGCACTAGCCATCAGGGAAATTTAAATCAAAACCACATTGAGGTGCGACTTACACCAGTTAGAATGGCCAAAATTAGCAAGACAGGAAACAACATGTGTTGGAGGGGATATGGAGAAAGGGGAACCCTCTTCCACTGTTGGTGAGAATGTTGGTGCAGCCTCTTTGGAGAACAGTGTGGAGATTCCTCAAGAAATTAAAAATAGAGCTTCCCTATGACCCTGCAACTACACTACTGGGTATTTACCTCAAAGATACAGATGTAGTGAAAAGAAGGGCCATCTGTACCCTAATGTTTATAGCAGCAATGGCCATGGTCGCCAAACTGTAGAAAGAACCAAGATGCCCTTAAATGGACAAATGGATAAGGAAGATGTGGTCCA
Organism: Mustela nigripes; assembly: GCF_022355385.1. Taxonomy (NCBI): domain Eukaryota; kingdom Metazoa; phylum Chordata; class Mammalia; order Carnivora; family Mustelidae; genus Mustela; species Mustela nigripes. The sequence continues at coordinate 5,292 of NW_026741367.1, forward strand.
TATACACTATGGAGTATTATGCCTCCATCAGAAAGGACGAATACCCAACTT
>NW_026741368.1:0-5339 GCF_022355385.1 Mustela nigripes
TCTCTCTTCTCTTATTGATTTGTTCTATCACATTGATTGATTTGTGAATGTTGAATCACACTTGCAAACCAGGGATGAATCCCACCTGGTCATGGTGGATAATCTTTTTAATGTACCATTGGATCTTATTAGCTAGGATCTTGTTGATAATCTTAGCATCCATATTCATCAGGGATATTCGTCTGAAATTCTCCCTTTTGGGGGGGTCTTTGCCTGCTTTGGGGATCAGGGTAATGCTGGTTTCATAGAGAGAGTCTGGAAGTTTTCCTTCTGTTTCTATTTTTGAAATAGCTTCAGGAGAAAAGGTATTATTTCTTGTTTGAAAGTTTGGTAGAATTCCCCAAGAAATCTGTCAGTTCCTGGGCTCTTGTTTTTGGGCAAGTTTTTGATCACTGCTTCAATACTAGATTCATTACAACACTGCTTCATTACTAAATATTGGTCTATTCAGGTTGACAATTTCTTCCTGATTCAGTTTTGGAAGTTTATAGTTTTCCAGGAATGCATCCATTTCATACAGGTTGCTTAACTTATTGGCATATAACTGTTGATATTAATTTCTGATGATTATTTCTATTTCCTTGGTGTTAGTTATGATCTCTCCCTTTTCATTCATAATTTTATTAATTGGGGACTTCTCTCTTTTCTTTGGGATTAGTTTGGCCAATGGTTTATTGATCTTACTGATTCTTTTAAAAAACCAGCTTCTAGTTTCATTGATGCATTCTACTGTATCTCTAGTTTCTGTCTCATTGATCTCTGCTCTAAACTTGATTATTTCCCTTCTTGTGTGGGGGGTTGGCTTAATTTGTTGTTGATTCTCCAGTTCTTTAAGGTGTAAAGACAGCTTGTGTATTCTGGATTTTTCAATTTTTTTGAGGAAGGCTTGAATGTCTATGTATTTCTCCCTTAGGACTGCCTTTGCTGTATCCCATGGGTTTTGTCAGAAGTGTCTTCATTCTCGTTGGTTTCTATGAATTGTTTAAGTTCTTCTTTGATTTCCTGGTTGATCCAAGCATTCTTAAGCAAGGTGATCTTTAGCTTCCAGGTGTTTGAATTCCTTCTGAAATTTTTCCTGTGGTTGAGTTCCAGTTTCAAAGCATCGTGATTGAAAATATGCAGGGAATCTCAATCTTTTGGTATTGGCTGAGCCTTGATTTGTGACCCAGAATGTAGTCTATTCTGGAGAAGGTTCAATGTGCACTTGAGAAGAATGAGTAATTTATTGTTTTAGGGTGGAATGTTCTGTATATATCTATGAGGTCCATCTGGTCCAATGTGTCATTCAATGCTCTTGTTTCTTTATTCATTTTCTGCTTGGATGATATGTCTATTACTGAGAGTGGCATGTTCCTTATTTGGTTTTAATAGACTTGAACTTCAATAGTCTATTTATCTGTGGTCTTGCTTTCCATATTTCCTTTAAACATTCTTTTCCTACACTGGAAGAATAAAAATATTCTCTTATAAGGGACTTTGAAAACAGTGAGGGATTTTTGCCTTTTACAATTAAGACTTTTGTCCTCCTAAAAAGAATTTTGTGTATACCAGGTAAGAAAGGAATCTATTTTTGTTATCTATTACTGTGTAACAAACCATGCCCAAACTTAATAAATTAGAATAATTTGTTATTATCTTCCATGGTTCTGAGGAATCAACAGGCTCATCTGGGTTGTTCTTACTTGAGATCCCTCATATAGTTACTGTCAAATAGCAGTTGAATCTGGAGCCAACTGAAGTCTTCTTCACACATATATCTGAATCCTGGGCTGGTCCTATGTCCTTTCTCTACAAGACCTCTTCCAGTAGCTGGGTGGCTTCTTCCAGAATGATAATCTCAGAGTAGTCAAACGTCTTACATGTTGACTGGCTTCCCCCATGGCAAGTGTTCCAAGAGATAGGAATTGGAGTCTACCAGTTTTTACAACCCAGGAACTGGCACATATTTTATTGTTCTGGCATGTTCTATTGCTTAGTAAAGCAACATAGCCCACCCAACTTCAATGGATGGAAAAATAGATGCTAACTCTCCGTGAGGGGATTTCCAAAGTATTTAAGACCATAGGATCCAAATGTATTATTACCCCCAGTAATCGATTCATCCACTAATACCTACTTCTTAATTTTTAATTTTTTTTTAAAAAAGCATGGCAACTTTCCCTATATCTCTCAATAAGGATCCTAATAAGTCCTTCACCTCACAAAAGAAAATAGTCTAGTTTTATGAATAGTATTTGTGAACAGGAAAACTTTCAATTAAACTAATCTTTCCTTCTTTCTTTCTTGTTGTTTGTTTTTTGAGTCATCCTCCCAAGAGTAGCTTTATTTATTTATTTATTTATTTGACAGACAGAGATCACAAGTAGGCAGAGAGGCAGGCAGAGAGAGATGGGGAAGCAGGCTCCCTGCTGAGCAGAGAGCCCAATGTGGGGCTTGATCCCAGGACCCTGGGATCATGACTTGAGCCAAAGGCAGAGGCTTTAACCCACTGAGCTACCCATGTACCCCTAGTCTTTCTTTCAACCAATACTATATTTCAGCTAAGATTGAAAGACAATGTCCATCACATCAGGAAAAGGCAAGAGGAGTTTAGAAGAGTCCAATGTGTTTAAGATTGTTAGCTATATTGTTTACATGATCAAGAGAGTGTTGACTAGGCTGGCTTCTTCAGTATGCAGTTGCACTTACCCATTTTATTTATTAATGATCACCAATGGCCTCTATAATTTAGATGCAATGGTTAAACAATCACCCATTGCATTTGAACTGAAAAAGAGAAAAAAGATAGTCATTTAATTGCCAGTAATTTCCCTCATTATATAAAATCCCTTACTACTGGGTAACATAATAATAATGGATAGGTAAAACAGTGATTTTTGCTCACTCATTTTCAGTACCCTATAACGCATTTTGGTCCTTAAAAGCCAAACAACAAATCCTCAAATGGTTTCATATAGCATAAAAGCTATAGGGCTGAACAGAGTATATTTTCAATATTTGTTTAAGCACAAATAAAAGCAACCTTTATATGAGTTGAAGATAAGGGATCTCTTTCAATTTCTCCTATGCAATTGTATCTTTGTAATAATGTGGTCAACCAGAGCAACACAAATCTATGCAATAGTTTAGTCTTCTTCCTTTTATCTTCCTCGCCCTTTCTAGACTTATTAATTCACCCATACATGATCTTACTGTATTCTTGGAAGTAACTTGTAATGGTAGATCAGTGTGAACAATTTTGTCTTTCTGGTTGAAAGAGAAAGAAAAAAATAAAATATGCATTAGTCTTTTTCTCTGGCTTGATTCCTAACTGCTCCTAAGCAGTTCACAGGGGACCAACATGGGTTTGATTAGAGAAATCTAGAGTATCAAAAAGGTTACACAGTTTCTGGAAATTTACTTGTGAACTAAACAAGTACTTATTCTTGATTGTATCTACACATTTTTTTATTATGTTACATTAGTCAGCATACAATACTTCATTTGTTTTTGTTGTAGTGTTCCATGATTCATAACTTCTGTATAATACCCAGTGCTCATTGCAATGCATACCCTCCTTAATACCCATCACCAGGCTAACCCATTCTACCACACTCCCCCCAAAACTATTCCAACTGTGCAGAGAGAGAATGAAAGAAAACATAGTCTTAAAAGCTATTGGAAAAACATATTCTTGGTCTTTGGTTCCAGCCTTATGTCAACAACCTCTATAGACTGGGTGCATGTCTTAGAGGGTACTCCAAGGGTTAATTAACTTTTTTAAATGTGAAAATGTGTTAAATAAACACATGACAGATTGAACTCACCAGGGGGAAAAAGGAGACCTGATTTGGGGGGGGGGGTAGTGAAAACAATTCTAATAGATTATTGAATGTTTTTCATTCTTACTTTGGGACAATAAAGGAAAATATCTTTAAGGGTTATATTCCCTTATATACACTGAAAAAGGAGGAGAAGAAGGTCAAAAATATCATAAGAAGCTAACAGAATACTGTGATCCACAACCAGTGACTAGAGATGGGAAGCTGAGTGAGAACAAAAAGGTGAACCATATAATAATGTAGAGCAAGGCCCTGTAGCTAGAAAAAAAAAAAAAAAAAGCTAATCTTTCAAAAACGGAAATAGGACACTGATTATAGGAGGCAGAGAGCACTGTGGAATACAAAGCAAGAGATAGGATTAAATAATGAGGGGGTATTGTCCCAGAGGAAATAAGTAAGGAAGAAGAGGAGGGGGGTAGTATTAATGTTGCAGGTAGATAGACACTATAATACCAAGACAAGATTGTTGATCCATATGTAAGAGTAGAGACATGATGTAGTCAAAACTTCAGGAATGATTGAAAATGGGATAGAAAACTTTGAGCTGTAAGATAATAAGCTAGTCACAAAGTGCTATTTATCAGGTTAAAAAAAATGGGAGAAGTCAAGATGGCAGAGAAATAGCAGGCTGAGACTACTTCAGCTAGCAGGAGATCAGCTAGATAGCTTATCTAAAGATTGCAAACACCTGCAAATCCATTGGCAGATCGAAAAGAAGAAGAACAGCAATTCTAGAAACAGAAAAACAACCACTTTCTGAAAGGTAGGACTGGCTGAGAAGTGAATCCAAAGCGACGGGAAGATAGACCCCGGCAAGCGGCAGAGCAACGGAGCACAAAATCAGGACTTTTAAAAGTCTGTTCCGTTGAGGGACATCGCTCCAGAAGCTAAACCGGGGCAAAGCCCATGCGGGGTCAGTGTGGCCTCAGGACCCGCAGGGTCACAGAAGGATCGGGGGTGTCTGATTGTCGCAGAGCTTACAATTACTAGAACAGAGACAGAGCCGGCTACAGAGACGGAGCTGACAGTGAGCTCACAGCTCGGGGGTACCTTGAACTTTGTCGCATGCTCAGTGATCTTGGAGCACGGCCGGAGGTAAGGCAGACGGGAGTTACTGGGTGCTGTTCTCTGAGGGCGCACTGAGGAGGGGGTCCTCCAGGCCGGAGACCAGGAGGCCGCCCTTTGTATTCCCGTCCTACAGAACTCTACGGAAAGCAATCAGGGAACAAAAGCTCCTGAAAGCAAACAGGAGCGGATTACTCAGCCCAGCCCCTGGTAAGGGCGGTGCAATTCCGCCTGGGGCAAAGACACTTGAGAATCACTACAACAGGCCCCTCCCCCATAAGATCAAAAAGAAATCCAGCAAGACCAAGTTCATCTACCAAGGAGTGCAGTTTCAATACCAAGGAGAGCAGCAGAATTCCAGAGGAGGAGAAAACAAAGCACGGAACTCATGGCTTTCTCCCTGTGATTTTTTTTGTCTTGCAGTTAATTTAATTTTTTTTCTTTTTCATTTTT
>NW_026741369.1:0-5333 GCF_022355385.1 Mustela nigripes
GTTCCGGAGGACGGGAATACAAATGGCGGCCTCCTGGTCTCCAGCCCGGAGGAGCCGAGAGCCCAAGGCTCCACTCCTCAGTGAGCCCTCAGAGAACAGCGCCCAGTTAATCCCGTCTGCCTGACCTCCGGCCATGCTCCAAGCTCACGGAACCTGTGACCGGTTCAAGGTAACAACGAGCTGTGAGCTTACTGTCGGCTCTGTCTCTGTATCCGGCTTTCCCGTTCCAACACCCGCAAGCTCTGTGACACTCAGATACCCCCGATCCTTCTGTGACCCTGTCGGACGTGAGGCCACGCTGACCCCGCGTGGGCTTCGCTCTGGTTTAGCCTCTGGAGCAATGTCCCTCAGCGGAACAGACTTTTAAACGTCCTGATTTTGTGCGCGGTTGCTCCGCCGCTTGCTGGGAGCCGGCCCCTCCCCCCGGGGTCTATCTTCCCGTCGCCTGGATTCACTTCTCCGCCGGTCCTACCTTTCAGAAAGTGGTTGTTTTTCTGTTTCCAGAATTGCTGTTCTTCTTCTCTTCGATCTGCCGATGGATTTTCAGGTGTTTGTAATCTTTAGATAAGCTATCTAGCTGATCTCTGGCTAGCTGAAGTAGTCTCAGCCTGCTACTTCTCTGCCATCTTGACTCCCCCTCCTGGATATTTTTAATAAGTACAATCTTCAATGTATTCCTTTTTTCCCTATTCAATACTACTTTTATATATGTACAAGTTTTATTTTCCCTGTAACTCTGGGAAGTAGTGTCCTCTAACAAAGAGAACAAAATACACCCAGGAAGTACTGAAATACCCTACCTTTCCTACATTGAGAGATTATACCTCTCTCTCCTCATCCTCCTTTTTTTAATCATTAATTTTTAATTTTTTTAATTTTATAAATTTTATTCTTGGGTTTTGGCTTTGTTTTCTTGGTGGTGGCTTCCAACCACTCTGGATTTTCCAAGGGTACATCTCACCCAGATTATGGTTGGTATTTTGGGCTCTGTACATTCTCTCAACCACCCCTCAACAAAATGACTAGAAGGCTCTTGTCAACAAAGACAAGAGCCAGAGACAATGACCTCTCTTGAAGACATAATGGATATGGATATAAGCAAGATGTCAGAGACAGACTTCAGGATAACCATTACAAAGTGTGGCTAGGCTTGAGAAAACCCTTAGCAGAAATGTAGAATCTTTAATGGCAGAAATGAGAGCTAATCAGGCCGAACTTAAAAATGTTATGAACAAAGTGTAGTCTAAACTGGATACTCTAACAGCTAGGGCAAAGGAGGCAGAAGAATGAATTGGTTATCCAGAAGACAAACTGATAGAAAAGAAGGAATAGGAGGATGCCTGGTACAAAAAGCTTAAAATCCATGAGAACAGACTAGAGAGATTAATGATGCCATGAAACATTCCAATGTCAGAATTATTGGAATTCCTGAGGAGGTGGGGAGAAAGAGACAGAGAGAGGACTAGAAGGTATATTTGAGCAAACTGTAGCTGAGCACCTCCCTAATCTGGGGAAGAAAGCAAACATTCGTGTCCTAGAGGCAAAGAGGACCCAACCCAAGAGGACCTCTTCCCAGAAGAAAAGACTGATGTCCCAGCCTATAAGAGTAAAACTCACAAATCTTATAAACAAGGAAGCCATCCTGAGAGCAGTTGGGGGAAGAAATAGCTTATATACAGAGGAAACAACATCAGAATAATATCAGACTGATCCACAGAGACCTGGCAAGCCAGAAAGGGCTGGAAAGACATATTCAGGGTAGAAAAATGAGGAAAAACATGCAGTAAATACTTTATCAAGTGAGACTGTCATTCAGAATGGATGGAGCTTCCAGGACTGGGAGAAACTGAAAGAATATGTGACCACCAAGCTAAACCTTCAATAAATACTAAGGGAGAGTCTATAAAAGAAGAAATACTAAGGGAGAGTCTATAACAGAAGAAAGACCCTAGAAGGAATAGAGACAAGTAATTTACAAAAACAATCCATAGAAACAGGGACTATACAGACAATATGATGTCAATAAATACATATCTTTCAGTAATAACTTTCAATGTTAACAGCCTAAATTCTCCCATGAAATGGCACAAGGTTGCATATTAGATGCAAAGACAGGACCCATCCATATACTGTCTACAAAAGACTCATTTGAACCTAAAGACACCTCCAGACTGAAAGTGAGGGGATGGAGAACTATTTATCATGCCAACAGACCTCAAAAGAAAGCTGGGGTAACAATTGTTATATCAGACAAGTTAGAATGTAAACTGAAGACTGTAATAAGAGATCCAGATGGACACTATATCATTCTTAAAGGGTCTAACCAACAAGATCTAACAATTGTAAATATCTATGTCCCTAACATGGAGAAAGACAACTTCATAAGCCAATATTAACAAAAATAAAGAATCAGATCAATAATAATACATTAACAATAGGAGATTTTAACACTCCATTCTCAATATTGGACAGATCATCTAAACAGAAGACCAACAAAGAAACAAGGGCTTTGAATAACACACTGGACCAGATGGACTTCATAGATATATACAGAACATTCCACCCTAAAACAACAAAATACTAATTGTTCTTGAATGCACACAGATTTTTCTCCAAAACAGACCACATACTAGGTCACAAATCAGGTCTCAGCCAATACCAAAAGATTGAGATTATTTCCTGCATGTTATCAGACTTGCCTATAATGCCTTGAAACTGGAATTCAATCAAAGAAAAAATTTGGAAGAAATTCAAACACTTGGAAGTTAAAGAGCATCCTCTTAAAGAATGATTAAATCAACCAAGAAATTAAAGAAGAACTTAATTCATGGAAACTAATGAAAACAAAACATTTAGTCCAAAATGTATGGGATACTACAAAGGTGGTCCTAAGAGGGAAATACATAGCCATCCAAGCCTTATTCAGAAAATTAGAAAAATCCCAAATGCACAAGTTCACCTTATACCTAAAGGAGCTGGAGAAAGAAGAGCAAATAAAGCCTAACCCAAGCATGGGGAGAGAAATCAAGATTAGAGCAGAGAAAAATGAAATAGAAACCAGAAAAACAGTAAAACAGATCAATGAAACAAGGAGCTAGTTCTTTGAAAGAATTAATAACATTGATAAACCACTGGCCAAACTTATCCAAAAGAAAAGAGAAAGGACCCAAATTAATAAAATCATGAATGAAAGGGGAGAGATCACAACTAACACCAAGGAATTAGGAACAATTATTAGAAATTATTGCAAGCAACTATATGCCCACAAATTAAACAACCTGGAAGAAATGGGTGCCTTCCTGGAAACTTACAAACTACCAAGACTGAAACAGGAAGAAAAAGACAATCTGATTGGGCCAATAACCAGTAATAAAATTGAAATAGTAATAAAAAACCTCCCCCCAAACAAAAGTCCAGAGTCAGATGGCTTCCCAGGGGAATTCTGCCAAACATTTAAAGAAGAAATAGTAAGTATTCTACTGAAGCTGTTTCCAAAAAAGTAGAAATGGAAGGCAAACTTCTAAACTCCTTCTATGAGGTCAATATTACCCCGATCCCAAAAGCAAGCAAAGACCCTATGGAAAAGGAGAAATACAGACCCTGATGAACATGGATGCCAAAATACCAAAATCCTAGCTAATAAGATCCAACATTACATTAAAAGGATTGTTCACGAGGGGACAAGATGGCAGGGAAGTAGGAGTGAGCTGATTCCCAAAGAACTCCGATCACCCATGAAATCAGCCTGAGATCAGAATTATACATGTCTGGATCTCTACAGGGGCAGAAGACGCCAGTGGGCAGGTAAAGCAGAGTGGGAACGGCGGACTGATATTGGAAGATAATCAAAAGGGGGAGGAAGCCACCAGAGGCGACCAGTTGGAAAGTAATTCCACAATATGAGCGAGAGTGCCCTGCATCTGGGGACCAGCATTAACTTGGAGACTGGTTGAAAGCACTCAAAAGAGCAAAGGATCGTGGGGGGGTGGAAATTGTAGGAATCAGGGTGGCTAGGGACAGGGGGTTAAGTCCCTAATCCCAGGACAGCCTCCCCTGGCGCTGAGCCAGAGAGAGTGCGGCAGAAAAACCAGCTCTTGGTCCCTAAGCCACCAGCGAGCCCGAGAATGCATGGGTTCTGGCTCCTGTGAGGGGATGGGAGCCACGCTGGACAGCAGAATGTGTGAGCCCTGCTACAAAGCCTGAGGTATGCGTGCGCATCCCTCATACTCCCCTGAGAGAGTTACACAGGTGCAGCTGGCGCTCTTTGACCCGCGCCAGTGTTTCAGAACCTAAGACGTGCGCCCCAATCTCTCCCCTGACAGAGGTGCGCAAAAGCCCAGCCTGATACTTTCGGACCTATGCCCCGTTTTCAGTGCCTGAGACGCGCGCGACCCATAGCTGTCCCTGAAAGAGGTGCGTGCAAGCCGGGTGCTCTTAGACCCAGAAAGACCAGACACTCCCAGCCCGGGCCGGCAGGAAAAAGTCAGTGTGTGATCGCTGCTTGGGACCTCTTTGGCGGTCTGGAGCTCCCAGACTGCCGCTGCTGCCATGGTTTTGGGTACAAGCAAAAGATCCTGCGTCCCCAGGGACCACGACTCTGAACCTGCTCTGCCAGCAGCAAAGGGGGAACTCTTTGGGGCTGTGCTGCCAGACTGAGGCATCTCTCTGAGAGGGAGGTCAGGGTGCAGTCTGCTTTCCTCTAAAACTACAAAAACCATCAAAAGCGGTCAAGGTGAGGAAAAAAAAGAGAACAAACATAAAAACCGCCAGAGAACAAAAGCCTGAAAAAAAAAAAAAAGTTTCCTCAGAGACCAACCCCTTGAGGGGGGCGGGAGGATTTAACTCAGGGAACATCAATGACTGAAAACCCACATGGCAGGCCCCTCCCCAGAAAACAAACCAAGAAAGAAAGAAAAAACAAAAGACTGCAAGAGAACAACCAACACTACTTCATACGACAACTTTTATTTTCAACTTGTTCCCACTATTCTAGCTCATTTTTTTTATATAGATAATTTTTAACCTATTTACTATCACAGTGAGCTGTCCAGTACTTCAAATTCCATAATAACCTTCAAACCTGAGCTTTTTGATGCATACACCTGTGTTTTTCTTTTACATTTCTATTTTTTGATTTTTTTAAAATTTTAGTTTAGTCTAGTTTATACTTTTTTATTTTTTTAATATAATTTTTTTATTTTTTATAAACATATATTTTTATCCCCAGGGGTACAGGTCTGTGAATCACCAGGTTTACACACTTCACAGCACTCAACAAAGCACATACCCTCCCCAAAGCACATACCCTCCCCAATGTCCATAATCCCACCCCC
>NW_026741370.1:0-5333 GCF_022355385.1 Mustela nigripes
TGGTTGAGTTCCAGTTTCAAAGCATTGTGGTCTGAGAGTATGCAGGGCATAATTTCAATCTTTTCGTATTGGTTGAGCCCTAATTTGTGGCCCGGTATGTGATCTATTCTGGAGAAAGTTCCATATGCACTCACAAAGAATGAGTGTTCTGCTGTTTTAGGGTGGAATGTTCTGTATATATCTATGAGGTCCTTCTGGTCCAATGTGTCATTCAAAGCTCTTGTTTATTGATTTTCTGCTTGGATGATCTGTCTATTACTGAGAGTGGTATGTTAAGAACCCCAACAATTAATGTATTTCTATTAATATGACTCTTTGTTTTGATTAGTAGTTGGCTTATGTAGCTGTCTGCTCCTATATTGGGAGCATAAATATTTACAATTGTTAGATCTTCTTGGTGGATTGACCCTTTAATAATGATGCAGTGTCCTTCTGTATCTCTGACATTATTTAGCTTAAAATCTAATTTATCTGATATAGGACTTGCTACCCCAACTTACTTTTGAGGCCCATTGGCATGAAAGATTGTTCTCTGTCACTTCACTTTCAGTCTGGATGCATCTTGTGGTTCCAAATATGTCTCTTGAAGACAGAATACGGATGGGTTCTGTAGTTTTATCCAGTCTACAACCCTGTGCCATTTATGGGAGCATAAATTTAGAGAAAAGAAACTTTTGAGGCCCATTGGCATGAAAGGTTGTTCTCTGTCACTTCACTTTCAGTCTGGATGCATCTTGTGGTTCCAAATGTGTCTCTTGAAGACAGAATATGGATGGGTTCCGTAGTTTTATCCAGTCTACAACCCTGTGCCATTTATGGGAGCATAAATTTAGAGAAAAGAAAAAAAAATGTAAAGAAAAATCTTACTTTTTAAAAAGATTTCATTTATTTATTTGACAGAGAGATCACAAGTAGGCAGACAGAGAGAGAGGGAAGCAGGCTCCCCGCTGAGCAGAAATCCCAGTGCAGGACTTGATCCCAGGACCCTGAGATCATGACCTGAGCTAAGAGCAGTGGCTTAAATCACTGAGCCACCCAGGTGCCCAAGAAAAATCTTACTTTTAAACTTAGTGTGGGATCAATGGAGAAAAACAGAGCTTTCATATAAGGCCAGAAACAAGACAAAGATATCCACTCTCACAATTTTTATTCAACATAGTACTGGAGGTCCTAGCCACAGCAATCAGACAACAAAAACAAATAAAATGAATCCATATTGGTAAGGAAGGCATAAAACCTTCACTATCTGAAAATGACATGATAATCTATATAGAAAACCCAAAAGACTCCACCATAAAATTTTATAATTGAAAAAAAAAATTCAGTAATGTTTCAGGATACAAAATTAATATACAGAAATCTATTACATTTCTACATGCCCATAATACAGCAATAGGGAGAGAAATCAACAAAGCAATCCAATTTACAATTGCACCAAAAATAATAAGATACCTATGAATAAACCTAACTAAAGAAGTGAAAGACCTGTACTCTGGAAACTATAAAACACCAATGAAAGAAACTGAAGATGACACAAAGAATTGGAAAGATTGTCCATGCTCATATATTGAAGAACAAATATTTTTAAAATGTCTATAATACCCAAAGCAGTTTACACATTCAATGCAACCCCTATCAAAATATCATCAGCATTTTTCACAGAACTAAAAAAAAAAAATCTAAAATTACATGGAACAACAAAAGACCTTGAATAGCCAAAACAATCTTGAAAAAGGAAAGCAAAGCTGGAGGCATCACAATTCTGGACTTCAAGTTACATTACAAAACTATAGTAATTCAAAACAGATGGTAGTGGCACAAAAATAGACACATAGATCAAAGGAACAGAATAGAAAAACCAGAAATAAACCCACAACTCTATGGTCAATTAAAGGTTGACAAACAGGAAAGAATGTCCAGTGGGAAAAAGACAGTCTCTTCAACAAATGGTATTGGGAAAACTGGTCAGAAACATGGAAAAGAATAAAACTAGGCCACTTTCTTAAACCACACACAAAAATAAATTCAAAATGGATTAAAGACCTAAATATGAGACCTGAAACTATAAAAATTCTAGAGAAGAACACAGGCATTAACCTCTTTGATGTCAGTCATAACAACCTTACTAGATATGTATCCTGAGGGAAGCAATACAAAAGCAAAAATATATTATTGGGACTACATCAAAATAAAAAGCTTTCTGTACAGTGAAGGAAACAATCAACAAAACTAAAAGGCAGCCTACAGAATGGGAGAAGATGTTGGCAATGACATATCCAATAAAGGGTTTGTAACAAAAATATATAAAAAATGGATACAACTCAACACCTAAAAAACAAATATTCCAATTAAAAATGAACAGAAGACATAAACAGACATTTATTCAAAGAAGATATCTAGATGACCAACAGATACATGAAAAGATGTTCATCATCAATTACCATCAAAGAAATGCAAATCAAAACTATAGTGATATATCACTTCAGTCAGAATGGCTAAAATCAACATTAGAAACAACAGGTGTTGGTGAGGATATGGAGAAAAATGAACACTCATGCACTGTTGGGAATGTTAACTGGTGTAGCTACTGTGGAAAAAAAGTATGAAAGTTCCTCAAAAGGTTAAGAATAGAACTACTTTACACAGTACTGGGTATTTACTCAAAGAGCGCAACAATGCTAATTGAAAGGGATGCAAGTTCCCTATGTTTATAGCAACATTATTTACAATAGGCAAACTACAGGAGCAGCCAAAATGTCCATCAATGAATGAATCAACATACATATATATGAATTATTATATATATATATATTATATATAAAGAATGATGAATATTATTCAGCCATAAAAAAAATGAAATCTGCCACTTGCAAATACATGGCTGGAGCTAGAGAGTATAAGGCAAAGTGAAATAAGTCATTCAGAGAAAGACCAACACAATATAATTTCACACATACATAGAATTTGAGAAACAAAAGAAATAAGCAAAGAGAAAAAAGAGAAATCAAGAAATAGACACTTAATTGTAGAGAACCAACTGATAGTTACCAGAAGGGATGAGGTGAAGGTATGGTTTAAACAGGTGATGGGGATTAAGGAATAAACCTTGGTAATCAGCACTGATGTATGACATTTTTGAATCACCATATTGTATACCTGAAACTAACATAACACTATATATTAACTGGAATTAAAATCTTAAAAAAACTGGTTTTATGCAGGATTATTGCAACAAGAGAAAACATACCACAACATAGAACTGGGCTCAATTCTGAATTCAGCAAAGACAACTGGGGATTTCAAGCCAAGGAGCAGGTGGGGGAGAGGTAGTTAGTAGACAGAAAATTATTAAGAGGGGAAATCAAGGATAGGGAGAATTCTTGCTATACTAATTTAATAGGATTTTTGCTGAAAGTAGGTTAGGATGGTCAGATACTACCTGGAAAATGCTGTGGAATGAGGAGATGCCTAGGGTGGGGGATTCTACTTAAACTGATTTAGTAGGATTCTTAATAAAACTGGGCAATGCAGTCCCAATAAGGAGAGATACTGAAGCCCAGTGTCAAAACCTCATTGAGAAGGGGGCTTAGGGAAGCCTGATTAAAGTTTGGTCGGTAATATCTACCTATCATCTGTCCATCTATTTGGATGGTTTTACAAGTTAAGTTTTAATATCCGGTTAAACTAATTTCCATGAGGCATTCTTATTTGCATAGATTTCTTAAATATTCTCAGATAATTGTTAGCCTGAATTCTTTCCGACATATTGTCTATGTTGATAGCCATTAGCTCTGTTGCAGTAGGTCCATCCTCTGTATTTTTCTTCTGTTGGGCATTCTTCCTCCTAGTGATTTTGGTGAGAGATGGCTGAAAGGGTGTAGCTCGGTGTATCAACTGTGGTGCAGTCAAGGTGCACACTGGAATGTTTCTGAGCAATCAGGGTTCCCCACCCAATGAGAGGAAAAAGAAAAGGAAAAGAAAAAAAAGAGAGAGGGAGAGAGACAGGAAAGAAAGGTGAGATATAAGAGAAGGTTTCACCCAAATGGGCCCCGAGGTAAGATATATGAAGTATACAAACAGACACAGACAAACAAAAAGACTGATAAAAGTATATGACAAGAGAAAAAAAAATATATATATGGAAATAAAGGAAGAACGTCATCAAAAAGAACCCTGAGTGTAAGATTTATATACTATCAGGACTAACACAAAAACACAGAAATATTGGTGGAAGAAAAAGATGTTAGAGTGGTTGTAAATTCTCAGTGTGGGTGAGGAAGGTTGTTTGGATTCTTCCTGGATGTATCTTGATATCTTTGTTAAAGGACTCAACTTTCCTAAGATAAGGGGGGATTAGGAATTGGTTTACCTATAGGGGTGGCATTGATTGGGGAAAGGGGATTACCTTGAAGTTTAACTATATATGAATATTAGAAAATAAAAATTTTAAAAAGGAATAAGCTAAACTAAACTAAAATTAAAGAAAAAGAAATTTAAAAAATAGAAATGCAAAAGGAAAACACGGGTGTATGTATCAAAAAGTTCAGGTTAAAAGGTTATTATGGAATTTGATGTACTGGACATCTCACTGTGACAGTAAATAGGTTAAAAAATTATCTACATAATAATAAAAAATTAACTATATTTAAAAAATGATCCAGAATAGTGGGATCAAATTAATAATAAAAATTGTCCTATGAAGTAGTGGTGGTTGTTCTCTTGTTGTCTTTTTTTTTCCTTTCCTGGTTGGTTTTCTGGGGGAGGGGCCTGCCACATGGGTTTTCAGTCCCTGAAGTTCTCTCAGCTAAGTCCTCCCGCCCCCCTCAAGGGGATGGGTTGTGAGGAAACTGGTTTTTTCAGGCTTTTGTTCTCTGGAGGTTTTTATATTTGTTCACTTTTGTTTTTCTCGCTCGCCTTGAGCACTTTTGATGGTTTTTGTAGGTTTAGAGGAAAGCAAACTGCACCCTGACATCCCTCTCAGAGAGAAGCCTCAGTCCAGCTGCAGAGCCCATATAAATCCCCCCTTGGCCGCTGGCAGAGCAGGTTCCCAGTCACGGTCCCTAGGGACTCAGGATTTTTTGCTTGACCCAAAACCACGGCAGCAGCGGCTGTCTGGGCAGCTCCAGACTGCCAGAGAACCATTCTCTTACACCGTACACAAAGATAAACTCAAAATGGATAAAACACCTCAATGTGAGACAGGAATCCATCAGAATCCTAGAGGAGAACATAGGCAGTAATCTCTTCCATATCAGCCACAGCAACTTCTTTCAATATATGTCTCCAAAGGCAAAGGAAACAAAAGTGAAGATGAACTTTTGGGACTTCATTAA
>NW_026741371.1:0-1940 GCF_022355385.1 Mustela nigripes
ATATAGTCTAACCTGGGCACTAATGCACTTTCTGACACAACCTGAGCCCGAACCTCCTGACCAACACCCAGACAGCTGACCGCACACTGAGCACATCAGACCTGCCATGGACTTAGGTCATCATCTCTTCCCTACCTCAGTTTTCAGGCTTCAGAACCTAGACCTTATCTCCAATCCCTGCCCAGGGGTGACTGTGATGCAGAAATCAGAACTCCTCCTTACCAATGGCAAGAAACCTTGTGGTTGGCATGTTGTCCAACGTTCAGTGTAGGAGAAACCAGCATTCACCCTGAGGTGCCACCCATTCTTGAGTGTGACGAGGGCATAAACATGCATTGTGATCCTCAGCATGAGTCCTGCCCTCTAGTAAGTCCTCTTAGTGACTCGACCATTAGATGTCATAATGAGCTTGACATTTCCCTAGGCCCCAATATTTAACCCCATCCCAGGTCTCTACTCTGGAATCCCTCATTTGGTGGGACACCTTAGGTTAAAAAACAAAACAAAACAACAACAGCAAAAAAATGGACTTATTCCATCCCACAGAATGACCCCAAACTCTTTGGAATGGGCCAACCTCCAGAGAGTAGAATTCGTATATTTCCCATGAAGTCACCCGGAAATTGCATGATCTTGGGGACACGATATCCAGAGACAAAAACTTGAGCAAGAGCCTCACACTCACCCTTTTTTCATATCCTGAAGAGTCTCCTCATGGTCTGTAGATCAGTCCTGATATACCTATGACCCGAAACAGAAGCCGAGTTTGTGTTTTCAGACAACGGTCTAAACAGCCCTGGCCTACACACACGACAGGCTCAGGCCCCTGGAGCCAAACCTGAGGACTGTACTTGCCCTCTACAAGGGATGTCTGTGTGCCTATTGCAATGGCCACAACCCTACTAATAGGATGAACCTCCAAAGTCCCTGAGGCCATCTCAATAGTGGTGGCTTCCCAGGACAAACAGGGGCAATCTGAGCCCATCGGAGCACCTACCTGCACTCCGACACGTACTGATGTCCCCAGAAGGAAAAAGGAATGAACAGACCCCTAGGCACTAATCTCCTCAGATGCCTGGATTTCAATACCCGAATATGGCTGTTTCTTGACTCACCCATCAGAACAAATCTCCTCTACACATGGGAAACTGGCACATTGGAGCTTGGTCAAAGCTTCTCTTTAGGAGAACCCTTCAGGGCCCCAGTGCCAACGCTTCATTCCAAGGTCTTCATAGACACAAAACACATAAGGACCCATCCACAGGAGAGTCCATTTCAACTCAACCTCTTCGGTTGTCCCCCATATCCAGCAGATCTAACATGTCTTGTTGCTAGGAGACAATTGGAATGCGAGGTGGGCTTCCCATCCATCCATCCTTAGAACCCTGCTCGGAATCGTTGGCCTGGAGCCAACCAACAGGTCTCAATTGTCCTGCAGAAGAATCTTTGCAGTTGGGAGCTTCTCACCACTCCCATATTGGTATACCCACATGGCCTTGTGACCCCCCCCATTCATCAAGGGGCCATCAGGAACAGAACATCCAACCTGAGAGATCTTCTGATCCTCGCCCTGACTTCAGATCCACGAGATCTCGAGTCAGGTCTGTAGATTGGGCCTGCCATGTCCTCACCCAAAACCTATGCCTTGCTTGTGTTCTCAGACTTCCGTCCTCAGACTACGGGCCCACAAGCCCTCCAGTTTGGCAATCCAGAACTACATTGCAACACTCAGCCTACCATACAGAAGAAAAACATTGCCCTCTGGGGCTAACCAGAAACCACAAATGAGGATCAACCTGCACGCCATTCGGCTGTACCCCAAATATATAGGCTGACCTGGGCACTAATGCCCTTTCTGACACAGCCTGAGCCTGGACCTCCTGGCCCCACCCCGACAGCTGGCCGCACTCTGAGCACATCAGACCCGCCATGGCCTTAGG
>NW_026741371.1:2040-4406 GCF_022355385.1 Mustela nigripes
ATCAGACTACGGGCCCACAAGCCCTCCAGTTTGGCAATCCAGAACTACATTGCAACACTCAGCCTACCATACAGAAGAAAAACATTGCCCTCTGGGGCTAACCAGAAACCACAAATGAGGATCAACCTGCACGCCATTCGGCTGTACCCCAAATATATAGGCTGACCTGGGCACTAATGCCCTTTCTGACACAGCCTGAGCCTGGACCTCCTGGCCCCACCCCGACAGCTGGCCGCACTCTGAGCACATCGGACCCGCCATGGCCTTAGGTCGTCATTTCTTCTCAACCTCGATTCTCAGACTTCAGAACCTATAATTTATCTCAAATCACTGCCCAAGGTTGATAATGATGCAGAAATCAGAACTCCATCCCCATGGCAAGAAACCTTGTGGTTGCCATGGTGTCCAACCTTCATTGTAGTTGAAACCAGAGTGGACCATGAGGCCTGGGCCATGCTCACGGGCCACATTGGTCACATACACACATTGTGGCCCAAGCAGCTTAAATGAGGATCAAAATACACGGCACTCAAATGTACCCAAATTATATAGTCTAACCTGGGCACTAATGCAGTTTCTGACACAACCTGAGCCCGGACCTCGTGACCAACACCCAGGCAGCTGCCTGCACACTGAGCATATCAGACCCGCCATGGCCTTAGGTCATCATCTCTTCCCAACCTCAGTTTTCAGGCTTCAGAACCTAGACCTTATCTCCAATCACTGCCCAGGGGTGAGTGCGATGCAGAAATCAGAACTCCTCCTTACCCATGGCAGGAGAGCTTGTGGTTGGCATGTTGTCCAACGTTCAGTGTTGGAGAAACCAGCATTCACCCTGAGGCCCCGCCCATTCTTGAGTTCCACAAGGGCATAAACATGCATTGTGACCCTCAACGTGAGTCCTGCCCTCTAGTAAGTCCCCTTAGTGACTGGACCATTAGATGTCATAATGGGATTGACATGTCCCGTGGCCCCAATATTTAACCAGATTTCTAGTTGTCCAGTCGCCACACCCCAGGGCTCTACTTTGGAATCCCTCATTGGGTGGGACACCTTAGGTTAAAAAAAAAAAAACAAAACAAAACAAAACAACAACAACAAAAAAACGGACTTATTCCATCCCACAGAATGACCCCAAACTCTTTAGATGGGGCCACACCTCCAGAGAGTAAGACTCGTCCATTTCCCATGAAGTCACCCGGAAATTTCATGATCATGGGTGACACGATACCCAGAGACAAAAACTTGAGCAAGAGTCTCACACTCTCCCTTTTTTCATATCCCAAAGAGTTCTCCTCATGGTCTGTAGATCAGTCCTGCCATACCTATGACCCAAAACACAAGCCGAGTTTGTGTTTTCAGACAACGGTCTAAACAGCACTGGCCTACACACCCTACAGGCTCAGGCCCCTGGAGCCAAACCTGAGGACTACTTGCCCTCTCCAAGGGATGCCTGTGTGCCCATTCCAATGGCCACAACCCTACTAATAGGATAAACCTCCAAAGTCCCTGAGGCCATCTCAGTAGCGATGGCTTCCTAGGACAAACAGGGGCAATCTGAGCCCTTCTGAGCACCTACCTGCACTCAGACCAGTAGACTGATGTCCCCAGAGGGAAAAAGGAACGAACAGACCCCTGGGCACTATTCAGATCCATTACTTTGTTTTCCAGGCATCTCTCCTCAAGGGCCTGGATTTCAAAACCCGAATATGGCTGTTTCTTGACTCACCCATCAGAACAAATCTCTTCTACACATGGGAAACTTGCACATTGGAGCTTGGTCAAAGCTTCTCTTTAGGAGAACCCTTCAGGGCCCAGTGCCACCGCTTCATTCCAAGGTCTCCATAGACACCTACACATTAGGACCCATCCTCTGGAAAGTCCTTTTGAACTCAGCCACCCATGTTGCTCCCGCAGAGCCATCAAATCTAAACTGCCTTGTTGCTAGCAGACAATTTGAATGCGAGGCACGTGTCCCAGGCATCGATCCTCCAACGGTGCCCTGAAGTCATTCCATATGGGATGTCCTGAATCTGTCCAACAGGTCTTAATTGTCCTGCAGAAGGAATCCTTAAAGGAGGCATCCCACATCTCCCAACGTGGGAAAACCTCCATGCCCTCGAGATTCCGCTCCCTTCATGAAGGGGCCATCATGCACAGACTCTCCAACCTCAGCCAACGTCTGACCCTCGCCTGACTTCAGATGCATGAGATCTTGGTTCTGATGTGTAGGGGGTACCTGCCGTGCCCTCGCCCTGAAACCCAAGTCTAGCTTGTGTTCTCAGAATTCTGTCCTCACACTCCTGGCCCCGAAGCACTCAAGTTTGGCAATTCCGGACCCACAATGCAGGACTCTGCCTGCCCTC
>NW_026741371.1:4506-5333 GCF_022355385.1 Mustela nigripes
AGGATCAACCTACACGGCACTCGAATGTACCCAAATTATATAGTCTAACCTGGGTACTAATGCAGTTTCTGACACAATCTGAGCCCGGAGCTCCTGACCAACGCACAGACAGATAACCGCACACTGAGCACATCAGACCCGCCGTGGCCTTAGGTCATCATCTCTTCCCTACCTCTATTTTCAGGCTTTAGAACCTTGACCTTGTCTCCAATCCCTGCCCAGGGGTGAGTGTGATGCAGAAATCAGAACTCCTCCTTACCCATTGCAAGAAACCTTGTGGTTGGCATGTTGTCCAATGTTCAGTGTAGGAGAAACCAGCATTCACCCTGAGGCCCAGGGCATTCTTGAGTGAGACGAGGGCATAAACATGCATTGTACCCTCAGCGTGAGTCCTGTCCTCTAGTAAGTCCTCTTAGTGACTGGACCATTAGATGTCATGATGGGCTTGACATGTTCCTACGCCCCAATATTTAACCAGATTTCTGGTTGTCCAGTCGCCCCTCACCAGGGCTCTACTCTGGAGTCCCTAATTTGGTGGGACACGTGAGGTTGAAATACAAAACAAAACAAAACAACAACAACAAAAAAAAAAACGGACTTATTCCATCCCACATAATGACCCCAAACTCTTTGGACGGGAACACACCTCCAGAGAGTAAGACTCGTCCATATCCCATGAAGTCACACGGAAATTACATGAACATGGGTGACACGATATCCATAGACAAAAACTTGAGCAAGAGCCTCACGCTCGCCCCTCTTCCATATCCCGAAGAGTTCTCCTCATGGTCTGTAGATCAGTCCTGACATACCTATGACTCGAAACA
>NW_026741372.1:0-5332 GCF_022355385.1 Mustela nigripes
TCCTATATAAGACCCTGCTTCTCTCCAGTCGGGGTGCTCGGTTAGCTGGAGCTACCGACCACCCGCCGGTACCTGCGTGACAATAAAGAACCTCTTGCTGATTGCATCCAGTGGCAGTGTTGGATTCTTGGGTAAGGGGATCCGCGGGTCTTTCATTTGGAGGTCCCACCGAGACCATCGGACTCCTGCCCAGGGATCCAACTGACTCCCACCGGGAGGTAAGCTGGCCAGTACAAAACTGTCTCTTCGTCTTCTCGTCTTCTGTTCTATGTCTATATTTGTTCTGCCTATACGCCTGGCGTGTAGGACTGTACGACAGCATGCGTTGTTGCTCTGTATTCTGTAGGCAGCTTGAGAAGGAGTTGACGAACTCAGACTTCTCCCCTGCCACCCTGAGGGACGCCCCAGGGATCAGAGGGGCCCGCTTTTTTGGGGCCCCACAGGTATCCGAGGGATATATCCGTCTGTCCGTTCCAGAGGGCCCCTCGGCCTCTGGACGGAATCTGTCCACCGCAGGGAGATCTCGAGGCTCCTCTGGGCCGGTGGAAACCGTACTTTCGGTGGTATACCGAAACCGCGCAGCGACCTTTTTGTTAATTGTTTTGTGTGTTCTACTCGTTGTCCTTGGTGTTTTCTTTGATTCTAAAATGGGTCAAACACTAACGACCCCTTTAAGCCTCACTCTAGGTCACTGGAGAGATGTTCAGATCCGAGCCAACAACTTATTGGTGGAAATCAAAAGAAGAAAATGGCAGACTCTCTGCACCTCTGAATGGCCCACCCTCAAGGTCGAATGGCCTGCAGAGGGAACCTTTAACATCAATGTTATCTTGCAGGTCAAGGAACGAATCTTCAATCAGGGACCTCAAGGTCATCCGGACCAAGCACCTTACATCGTGGTCTGGGAAAGCCTGGTCAAAGAGCCCCCTCCGTGGGTCTCTCCTTTTGTTCCCCCTTGCCCTCCCTTAAACCCTACCCCTCACCCAGTTCCCTCCGCTCCACCGGCGCCGGCTCCACACCCCACACCAACTCCTACTGACCCCTCAAAACCCCCCACCTCTTCCAACCTATATCCTGTAGTCCCTATTGACCCTCCCTCTTCTAACAACGCCTCCTCTCTGCGACGCCCCAGGCAATTACAGGTCCTCCCTCCTGAGGAATCTCCTTTGATAGACCTCCTGACCGAGGACCCCCCACCTTATCATCCTCCTAGATTGGCACCAAACCCCATGGGGGATCCAGATCATCTTGGAAGAAATGACCCTTCACCATCTCCAATCGCAGGCAGAGTTAGAGGCCAACAAAGACCAGAACAGGAGGAAACTTCCAGACTCTTACCCTTGCGTCAAGGGAGGGAACCAGGGAGCCTCCAATACTGGCCCTTCTCTGCATCCGATTTATATAATTGGAAGTCTCATAACCCTTCCTTTTCACAGGACCCTGTGGCCCTAACCGCCTTAATTGAATCCATTTTAGTTACACATCAGCCTACCTGGGACGATTGCCAGCAGCTCTTGCAGGCTCTCCTCACCACAGAGGAGAGACAAAAGGTCTTTCTAGAGGCCAGAAAGAATGTCTTAGGAGACGACGGAAGGCCCACACAACTTCCTAACGTGATAGATGCAACTTTCCCTCTGACTCGCCCTGACTGGGACTTCAATACGGCTGCAGGTAGGACCCACCTACGTCTTTACCGCCAGTTACTCATAGCAGGCCTCCATAATGCGGGGCGCCGCTCCACTAATTTGGCCCAGGTAAGACAGGTGACTCAAGGTAAGGAGGAATCTCCAACCGCCTTCCTAGAAAGGCTTAAGGAAGCTTACCGCAGGTATATGCCTTTTGACCCAGATAGTAACGAACAGAGAGGAAATGTCTCCATGGCATTCATTTGGCAGTTGGCTCCAGATATTAGAAATAAGCTACAGTGTTTGGAGAATCTACAAGATTTTACTTTGCAGGATTTATTAAAAGAGGCAGAAAAGATTTTTAATAAAAGAGAAACTCAGGAGGAGAAAGAGGAACGACTTAGGAAGTTGCAGGAGGAAAAAGAGGAAAAACTAAAGAAGGAAGCTGAGGAAAAGGAAGAAAAGCGAGAGCGTAAACGAAACAAGGAACTTAGTAAAATCTTGGCCGCCGTAGTGCAAGGCAGTCAGGGCTTAGAGATAGGGAAGTCAGACAGGGAGGGAGACATAAGGAGGCTCCGGATAGACCGGGACCAATGTGCCTATTGCAAGGAGAGAGGACATTGGGCCAAAAACTGCCCGAAAAGGCCTAAGGGAAATGCTAACAAGAACCACAAGGGGCCACCGTAACCGGCCCCAATGGGACTCCTCTACATGTCCTTACCTTACAATTGGAAGAAGAATATAGACTACATGAGGAGCCCCCCCAACCTCAGAGGGACATAAAATCCTGGCTTGATGCCTGAGGTGCTAGGGTCCGACAACAGGCCTGCCTTTGTCTCCCAGGTAAGTCAGTCGGTGGCCAAGCTACTGGGGATCGATTGGAAACTACATTGTGCTTACAGACCCCAGAGTTCAGGGCAGGTAGAAAGAATGAATAGAACTATTAAGGAGGCTTTAACTAAATTACTGCTTGAAACTGGCTCTAAAGATTGGGTATCGCTCCTACCTCTAGCACTCTATCGGGCTAGAAACACCCCAGGACCTCATGGCCTAACTCCCTTTGAGATTCTCTATGGTGCTCCACCCCCCGCTGTCACATTCTTTGCCCCCGATATCTCTGCTCATGCCCCTTCCCCCTCTATACAGGCCCATCTGCAAGCTCTGCAGCTGGTGCAGCAGGAAATCTGGAAACCCCTGGCAGCCGCCTACAAGGAGAAACTTGACTTCCCACTGCGGCCACATCCCTACAGAATAGGGGACACCGTCTGGGTTCGCAGACATCGGGCCACAAACCTTGAACCCCGTTGGAAGGGACCCCACACAGTGCTCCTGACGACACCCACAGCACTGAAAGTTGACGGGATTGCAGCCTGGATCCACGCCTCCCACGTGAAAGCCGAGCACCCAGAAGAACAGACCGAACCCCTTCAGGACTCAGAATGGACCATCCGGCGATCTTCAAATCCGCTAAAGAGAAGACTCATGCACCGCTAATCCTTCTCCTTGTTTACACCTTCCTTTCCTTTGGGGGTCCCAGTCCACATTTCCCCAAACAATTAACTTGGCAGGTCTCCTCTCAGACGGGAGAAGTTGTCTGGTCCATAACGGGCCTACATACGCCTGGTAATTGGTGGCCTAATCTCACCCCTGATTTTTGTCAGCTGGCGGCAGGGCTAGAAACTTGGGATATCCCATCCCATGATCATCAAAATCTTCAATCCTACATGGGGGCCAGAGCCCAACAAATGACTGCTCATGGTTGTAGTAGCCCCACTGCCAGATGCAGGCTAGCTCAATCTGATTTCTATGTATGCCCCAAGGATAATAGAAATAGGGAGACAGGCTACAGGTGTGGAGGGTATCAAGTATACTTTTGTTATGAATGGGGTTGCGAGACCACTGGAGCTGCCTATTGGCGCCCAACGTCTTCCTGGGACTCAATTACCGTTAGCAGGAATTATACCAAGGCCCATCCCGACGGGCGGACCTGCTACCATCCACGAGGGGGAGACGGGTCTGGAAATAGTCGCTGGAAACCAGCCTTGTCACTACCACTGAAAATCAGCTTCACAGACAAGGGCAAAAACCGACCGCTCACAGAGTGGCAACAGGGGTATACATGGGGCCTTAGATGGTATCTTCCAGGAGAAGATAAAGGCGTCATCTTCAAAATCCATCTTAAAATAGAAAATCCCCAAACTTACCCCGTAGGGCCAAATTTTGTTCTGCCAGACCAAAAACCCTCTAAAACCCCAGCGCTGTCCAGCTCCGCCAGGTCCCGCCCGCCAACCTCCCATACATCCCCATCCAACTCCCGCCTCGAAGCATAAAATAGGCACTTCTAAAGGGACTTCCAAACCCCCTGCTGCTAGCCCAAGCCAAAAACCTCTAAAATCAGAAACTCCGCTTGTCGGAACTGGGGACCGGCTTTTCAATTTAATTTTAGGAACATATACGGCCCTCAATTATTCCAATCCTGAATTTACTGAAGACTGTTGGCTCTGTTTGGTTTCAAGCCCCCCCTACTACGAGGGGATAGCCATTGTCGCCAATTATACCAACCACACAAATCCCCCAATCGCTTGCAACTCCCAGGGACATAAACTCACCCTTTCTGAAGTATCTGGCCAGGGACTATGCTTAGGCCCTGTGCCCACTTCCCATCAGGCACTATGTAACACCACCATCCGGAATATCCCTCCTGGTAATTATTATCTAGCAGCACCCAACGGGACATATTGGGCTTGTAGCACCGGCTTGACCCCTTGTGTTGCTGCCCAAACTTTAGATGTTACTGCAGACTATTGCATATTAGTTCAACTTTGGCCCAAGGTAACTTACCACAGTTCGAGATTTGTCCTTGACTTCTTCGAGCAAAAGCAAAGGTCTCAATACCGGAGGGAGCCCATAACTCTGACTATAGCTTTGCTGTTGGGCATCGGGGGAATAACAGCAGGTATTGGAACAGGAGCTTCCACTTTAATCCAAGGTAATCAGCTCAGGCACTTACAAGTTGCTATGAATGCTGATCTTGAGGCCATAGAGAAATCAATCACAGCCCTAGAAAAATCCTTGACTTCCTTATCAGAGGTTGTACTACAGAACAGGAGAGGACTAGACCTTTTATTTTTAAAAGAAGGAGGGTTATGTGCAGCTTTAAAAGAAGAATGCTGTTTTTATGCCGACCATACCGGGGTGGTCAGAGAAACAATGGACAAGCTAAGAGAGAGATTAGCCCAGAGAAAAAGAGATTTTGAATCCCAACAGGGCTGGTTTGAAAATTGGTTCACCCGTTCCCCTTGGTTCACAACCTTAATATCCACCCTCATGGGGCCCCTTATCATCTTATTACTGATTCTGTCAATTGGCCCTTGCATCATAAATAGGCTTGTCCAATTCACTAAAGACCGCTTGTCCGTAATTCAGACAATGGTACTAACACAACAATATCAACTTTTAAAACAATCAGAGTCCCGGACAAGCTTAGAGCAGGAACAAGACGAATGGATATAAGATTCTATCCATGATAAAGAAAAAGGGGGGAATGAAAGACCCCTCCCCTAGAAGATAGATAGGATAACTAACCGCTTGTTTGCTTTTCTGTGAACCGCTGGCTTTTAGGCATAAGTTAGGTTATTAATTGGGTTATTAATTGCTTACTAATTGCTCTTTTGCCTTTCTGTAACTGCTTGGCTTATAGAAATAAT
>NW_026741373.1:0-5332 GCF_022355385.1 Mustela nigripes
TCTCTGATTGAGTCCCTGTTAGTTAAGTGGGGAAAAGGAAAAAACCTTCTTCACCACGGTGCTGTGTAAATTCACAAGATTCCTGCACACTTTGAAGATATTGTATACCCTTCAAAGAAAATGTGTCCCTTGATTTTCAAGATGCACAGGATGTAGGAGGAAAGGGAAAAACCAAGGTTTTGATTGTTGCTTGCAGAAATCTCTCATTCATTCATTCATTCATTCATTCAAAAAGCATTTCGTGAGCCCTCACTTTATGCTAGGCCCTGTGCTAGGTGCTAAGGAGTCAATGATGAGGAGAGCACACCTTGAAGCAGCTCTCAAGCAGCTGATGATCTACTTAGAGCAATGATTCTCTGTCCTGGCTGCATATCACAATAGGCCAGAAGACTTTTTAAAAAGACCCATGTCCAATAGCCCTATTCCAGGCCAATTAAATATAATTCTGTAAGTTAGGCCTCTGGCATTTGTTTTTTTAATCTTGCTAAATGATTATGATAGTTAGAGATAGTTGAGAACCACTGGTGTAGAATGAATGACTTATCCTCTCTGCCCTTGGCATGGCCTTTGTTAGAGCACCATTATAATTACAGACCTTCGGCACCTGTAAGAAATGCATTTGCCATTTCTGTCTATATGACAGGTGGTCATTTGTAGCTTTTCTGAGGCATGCCCTGGAACTCTTGAATTGGAAGCCTGGCTACAGAAATAAAGCCAACATCTAGTGACCCAGTCTGGGTGACCCTTTGGTATCCATAATTCCATGCCCTTTGAAGGGAGGGATTAACAATCTCTGTATTCTCTGTAACTAAACAAGAAACTGAACTTAATAAATGTTCAATTAATTAATATATGAAGGTGGAAATGGACACCCTTTGTTTTTATTTACCTGGATCCTTTTGTCCAAGAATTGTCCTCTACCATTTGGAGAATGACTCATTCTTCTCTCTCTCTAAATCATACAGTTTCTGATAGGACTGCCCTCAATCCCTTGGCTCCAAAGGATCACCTGCCACATATCAAGCCAATGTGTCACATTGTATACTCTTTGCCTATGACCTCACCAACTCAATCAATGTCCATCATCAGGCTTTTGCTGAAACAACTAGACATCATTTTTGTTCATGGTTACTCATCTGGCATATGGTAAATCGAAATTGCTGGTAGGCTCATTAGCCATCATCTGGAAAGACTCTGGCTGAGAATAAGGTCTATGCAGATTTCTGATGATCTGGTTTGAACGCCTGGATCCAGGTAAGCCTGAATATCTACTCTTGATCTTTTCATCACGTGAAATAATAATTTCCAATTTTTGGCTGAAGCCTCTTTGAATCAGATTTCATCTCTTACAGTCAAAAGGGTGTTCACTAATAAAGTGGATAAATGAATGAATTCTCTGTTCCTTACTCTTCAAGTAGGGAAACCACATAGCTTCTTCCCTTGTCCTCCAAATTACTGAGAAGGTTTTGGTGACCACTGAAAGCACTGACCTGCATGTCTAGTGCAACTTTTCTCAAAATGTGCTCCACAGAACATTACCTTTTCTCATGTTCAAATAAGTTGAGAGTGGAACTATTAAGTTATCTTTGGTGAAAAATTTCTCAAACCTTGAGTGTGTCAGAGAGAACTATAAATCTTTCTTAAGATCTGAAGTATACTGTATTTTGCCAACTTATTTAAGTATGAGCCTTTTTTTCATCTTATGTCTCCTGGGACTAGAGTTTTGGAGGGAGTGGCATTCAAGCTGCAACCTAAGGAATGCTCTTCCTTCTGCTTGGGACACTCTTCCCACATGCTTACTCCCAAGCCTGTCCATTTCCTGCTCTACAGTCATGCCTCAGCTTAAATTCCAATTTCTCCAAAAAGTCGTTAACAGAATGTCACTAATGTCATGCTCCCCCAACTCCAGAGTGGGTTATTTATACTTATCTTTTGCCCTCTTAAGCTCCATATTTCCTATTTCACGTGATTTATCACACAGAATAATAATTATCCATACGTTTCCCACTTAGATTACATGGAAGCCACTCTACAATATGGCTGCCAAAGATCCTCACATACTAGTATTCATGCTTCTGTGAATCATCTCCCACATTGATTCATGGCTAGCTAGTTAAATATGGCAGAAGTGAAGATGTGTGACACCCAAGGTTAGGTCATAAAAGGCATTGCAGCTTCTGGCTTGGGTTCACGAATTGCTCACTCTGAGGAGAGCCAACCACCAGTGCCATGAGGGCACTCAAACATCCTCATGGAGAAGCACTAGGCCTCTGGCCAGCAGCCAGCACCAACTTGCCAGTGCTTTGATTGAGAGTATCAACTTGGATCTGGATTTTTCAGCTCCAGGGTAGATGTTCAGCCCAGTTAAGCCTTCAGAAGAATGAAGCTCCAGCTAACATCAGCCTGCAATCCAGTAGGAGACCATAAATATCTACCCAGCTGAGCCCTTCTCCGGTTTCTGACCCACAGAAATCATGAATCTATAAATCCATAAGAGCCAAAACTGAATTGCTTGCTATTATACCATACCCTCCCCAAAACACACTCATGCATCCACGCACACACACAATTACACACACACATATATGCAACATAGATTCTAAATACAGCACTAGAAACAAAAAAAAGGCACTCAAAATTTATGAAATGGATAAATAATGAATGAATATTTAAATTATAAATAGGTATACATATATATACATAAATACCTATGTGTATGTGTGTGTGTATTCATATATTGTGAGAACTGGCTGATAATTTATATTATGAGGTAAGAGAGGAGAATTATTCCTTCTACGTTATTCACTACTTAAATCCTTGGGAAACTCTCAAGCAGAAATTCATGTAACTCACTGTGACAATGGCCTCAAAATGGGAAATTCAGAAGACCTGACTTTAGCATGAGATCTGCATAGTTTGAGGCAACTGCCATATTCTCTCTGGACCTCGCTCAGCCTGCTATGGTGGAAAACAAGAGTTAGACTAAGGTATTTTCAAAATCCATGTCAGCTCTAACTTTCAAAGACTCAAAGATAGCAAGCTTGGTAGAGGTCTTGTACCAACAGAGGAAATAGAAGTCAGCCTGGCTAGCACAGGGTCTTTTTGTGACACAGCCCTAGAAGGAAACCCAAGTCACCTGCTGATGTTCTGTTGTCTTCTGTCCCTCTTCTTCTGTGTTTTGTCTTGGACAGGGAAGAGTTAATGGGGCCCAAATCTGCAGAGAGCAGGTGAAGACACTGTCAGGACAGCTGCCAAATCTCTGGAGCACACCATCCTTCCCGGATTGTCTTGTAGTGGTATTGGTCCTTGGCTATGGAGGTGGTGGTGGTGTTGTCACCTAAAGCCTTTGGAGCCAAGTGTCTCAGAGTCAGTCCTAAAACAAAACAAAACAAACAAACAAAACAAAACAAAAAAACTCCTGCCAATGGTCTCACATAGTCAACTCTTAACAGATACAACAGCTGCTTTCTAAGAACATAGTGTAGATTTTAGGCAATTTGCCTAGAAATTCTTTTTCACTGAATTCCTGGAAGAGGCTGCTTGGTTTTCTCCACACCCAAGACTCAGAGGAGCCCAACAGGCCAGAAAGCCAAGAACAGCCACACATTGCACCTGAGGAAATTATGTTGGCCCAGCCCAGGCTTGTGGGGGGAGTAGAAAAAGCTGTTCTGTGAGGACTTTGTGAGTGTGAGCAAAGAAGGAGACTGTCATTCTGGTTCTATGGCACATTAGGGATTACAATAGAGGTGAGAGTTGCAAATAGATATGTAATGAGCACTTAACATGTATCAACCATGTGACATGTGTGTCTCCTTTAATTCCTGAGTCCTGAAAGGAATGCATATTTTTTATCCACTGTATGATTTACAAAACAATGGATAGGACTGCACAGAAGAGTCTTATCCCCATCTGAGCCTTCCTTAACCACCATCTTGCTTCCCAAACAAAGTAACTGAGGGTGTGTGGGGGCATGTGGTATAGAAGAAAGGGTAAAAAAATAAATACATTTTCAAGCAGGGTTTGGCATACTGGCCTGGTGGCCAAATCAAACCCATCACCTGATTTCATAAATAAAGTCCTACAGGAGCAGTGGCAAGCTCATTCATTCCATTGCCAGTGGTTGCCTCCATATGACCATACTCAAGTTGTACGTATGGTCTGCAAAGCCTAAAATGTTTACCATCTTTCCATTAGGGTAAAAGTTGATCAGTCCCTTATCCATTTGTCTGTTGAAGGGCATCTTGGTTCTTTCCACAGTTTGGCAACCATGGCCATTGCTGCTATACATTGGGATACAGATGGCCCTTCTTTTCACTACATCTGTATCTTTGGGGTAAATACCCAGTAGTGCAATTGCAAGGTCATAGGGAAGCTCGATTTTTAATTTCTTGAGGAATCTCCACACTGTTCTCCAAAGTGGCTGCACCAACTTGCATTCCCATCCACAGTGTAAGAGGGTTCCCCTTTCTCCACATCCTCTCCTACACATGTTGTTTCCTGCCCTGCTAATTTTGGCCATTCTGACCGGTGTAAGGTGGTATCTCAATGTGGTTTTAATTTGAATATCCCTGATGGCTAGTGATGATGAACATTTTTTCATGTGTCTGATAGCCATTTGTATGTCTTCATTGGAGAAGTGTCTGTTCATGTCTTCTGCCCAGTTTTTTTGACATGATTATCTGTTTTGTGTGTGTTGAGTTTGAGAAGTTCTTTATAGATCCTGGATACCAACCTTTTGTCTGTACTGTCATTTGCAAATATCTTCTCCCATTCTGTGGGTTGCCCCTTTGTTTTGTTGACTCAGAAAGGATGAATACCAAACTTTTGTATCAACATGGACGGGACTGGAAGAGATCACGCTGAGTGAAATAAGTCAAGCAGAGAGAGTCAATTATCATATGGTTTCACTTATTTGTGGAGCATAACAAATAACATGGAGGACATGGGGAGATGGAGAAAAAAAGGGAGTTGAGGGAAATTGGAAGGGGAGATGAACCATGAGAGACTATGGACTCTGAGAAACAACCTGAGGGTTTTGAACAGGCAGGGGGTGGGAGTTTGGGGGATCCATGTGGTGGGTATTATGGAGGGCACGTATTGCATGGAGCGCTGGGTGTGGTGCATAAACAATGAACTCTGTTACGCTGAAAATAAATAAATAAAGTTGATCAGTCCCTATAAGGCTGTGATAATATAAGGTCTTAAATATAATATAAGATATAGATATATATTATATATTATAGATCTAGATCTAGATCTATTTTATATATATATAATGTGTATATATATATATATATATACATATATATATATATATATATGTATATATATA
>NW_026741374.1:0-5332 GCF_022355385.1 Mustela nigripes
TGAGAAGAGATGACGACCTAAGGCCATGGCGGGTCCGATGTGCTCAGCGTGCGGCCAGCTGTCTGGGTGGGGCCAGGATGTCCAGGCTCAGGCTGTGTCAGAAAGGGCATTAGTGCCAAGGTCACCCTTTATATTAGGGGTACAGCCGAATGGCGTGCAGTTTGATCCTCATTTGGGGTTTCTGGGTAGCCACAGAGGGCAATGTTTTTCTTCTGGAGTGCAGGCAGAGTGCTGCATGTAGTCTGGATTGCCAAACTGGACTGCTTGTGGGCATTAGTCTGAGGACGGAAGTCTGATAACCCA
Organism: Mustela nigripes; assembly: GCF_022355385.1. Classification (NCBI taxonomy): domain Eukaryota; kingdom Metazoa; phylum Chordata; class Mammalia; order Carnivora; family Mustelidae; genus Mustela; species Mustela nigripes. The sequence continues at coordinate 304 of NW_026741374.1, forward strand.
AGTTAGGCCTAGGATTCTGGGTGAGGATATGGCAGGCACAATCTACTGACCTGAATCGAGATCTCGTGCATCTGAAGTCAGGGGAGGATCGGACGATCGCTCAGGTTGGACATTCTGTCCCTGATGCCCCTTCTTGAAGGGGGGGTGGATTACGAGGCCATGGGTGCTTTCCAACGATGGGAGTTGTGAAAAGCTCCCAACTGAAAAGATTCTTCTGCAAGACAATTGAGACCTGTTGGTGGCTCCAGGACAACGATTCCAAGCAGGGTTCTAAGAATGGATGGCTGGGTAGCCCACCTCACATTCCAATTGTCTCCACGCAACAAGACAGGTTAGATATGCTGGATCGGGGAGCAACCGAGGAGGCTGAGTTGAAATGGACTCTCCTGTGGATGTATCCTAATATGATTTTGCGTCTATGGAGACCTTGGAATGAAGCGGTGGCACTGGAGCCCTTAGGGTTCTCCTAAAGAGAGGCTTATACAGCTCCATCGTGCCAGTTTCCCATGTGTAGATGAGATTTGTTCTGATGGGTGAGTCAAGAAACAGCCATATGCTGTTATTGAAATCCAGGCTTCTGAGGAGAGATGCCTGGAAGCCAAACCAATGGATCCGATAGGTACCTAGGGCCTTGTTCGTTCCTTTTTACCTCTGGGGACATCAGGCTACAGGTCTGAGTGGCTGTAGGTGCTCAGATGGGCCCAGATTGCCCCGGTTTGTCCTGGGAAGCCCCAAATATTGGGATGGCCTCAGGGACTTTGGAGGTTTATCCTCTTAGTAGGGTTGTGGCCATTGGAATGGTCACATACAATTCCCTTGGAGAGGGCAAGCACAGTCGTCAGGTTTGGCTCCAGGGGCCTGAGCCTGTAGGATGTGTAGGACACGGTTGTTTGGACAGTTGTCTGAAAACACAAACTCGGCTTATGTTTCGGGTCATAGGTATGGCAGGACTGATCTACAGACCATGAGGAGAACTCTTCGGGATATGAAAAAAGGGCGAGTGTGAGGCTCTTGTGGTTAAAAATTGGGGCCTAGGGACATGTCAAGCCCATTATGACATCTAATGGTCCAGCCACTGAGAGGACGTAATAGAGGACAGGACTAACGCTGAGGGTCACAATGCGTGTTTATGCCCTCGTTGCACTCAAGAATGGGCGGGGCCTCAGGGTGAATGCTGGTTTCTCCTACACTGAACGTTGGACAACATGCCAACCACAAGGTTTCTTGACATGGTTAAGGAAGAGTTCTGATTTCTGCATCACAGTCACCCCTGGGCAGTGATTGGAGATAAGGTCTAGGTTCTGAAGCCTGAAAACTGAGGTAGGGAAGAGATGATGACCTCAGCCCATGGCGGGTCTGATGTGCTCAGTGTGCGGTCAGCTGTCTGGGTGTTGGTCACGAGGTCCGGGCTCAGGTTGTCAGACAGTGCATTAGTGCCCAGGTTAGACTATATATTATGGGTGCCTTCGAGTGCCGTGTAGGTTCTAATCTGAAGAACTCTTCAGGATATGAAGAATGAGCGAGTCTGAGGCGCGTGCTCCGGCTTTTGTCTCTGGCTTTTCTATCAGCGATGGCCGTGGAATGTTGGGGTGGCCTCATGGGACATGGACGAATCTTGCTCTCTGTGGATTTGGCCCGACCAATTGTTTATCGTCAATCTATGGAATTGGAGGGTCGTTTCAGGTTTGTTACCACAGGTGTCCCACCAAAAGAGGAATTCCAAAGCAGAACCATGGGGAAAACTGAAGGGAAAACCCGAACTATGGTTAAAATTTGGGGCCTAGGGGCATGGCAAGCCCAATATGCTGTCTCTCCATCCAGCCACTGAGAGGCATTACCTGAGGACTGGGCTCAGGCTGAGGGTCACAATGTGTGTTTGTGACCAATGTGGCCCGCAAGCATGGTCGGGGCCTCATATCCAGAGTGGTTTCAAGTACAGAATCTTGTACAACATGCCAACCACAAGGTTTCTTGCCATGGGGAAAGAGTTCTGATTTCTGCATCATTTTCAAACCCGGGCCGTGATTGGAGATAAGGTCTAGGTTCTGAAGCCTGAAAACCAAGATTGAGAAGAGATGACGACCTAAGGCCATGGGGGGTCCGTTGTGCTCAGTGTGCGGCCAGGTGTGTGGTTGGGGCCAGGAGGTCTAGGCTCAGGCTGTGTCAGAAAGGGCATTAGTGCCCAGGTCAGCCTATATATGTGGGGTACAGCCGAATGGCGTGCAGGTTCATCCTCATTTGGGGATTCTGGGTAGGCCCAGAGGGCAATGTTTTTCTTCTGGAGAACAGGCAGAGTGCTGCATTGTAGTTCAGGATTGCCAAACTGGAGGGCTTGTGGGCCTGTAGTCTGAGGACGGAAGACTGAGAACCCAAGCTAGGCCTAGGTTTCTCGGTGAGACCTGAATCGAGATCTCAAGCATCTTAAGTCAGGGCGAGGATAAGACGATCACTCAGGTTGGACATCCTGTCCCTCATAGCCCCTTCTTGAAGGGGGGGTGGATCACGAGGTCATGGGGATTTTCTCACGATGTGTGTTGTGAGAAGCTCCCAACTGCAAAGATTCTTCTGCAGGACAATTGAGACCTGTTGGTTGGCTCCAGGACAACGATTCCGAGCAGGGTTCTAAGGATGGATGGCTGGGTAGCCCACCTCGCATTTCATTGTCTCCAAGCAACAAGACAGGTTAGATCTGCTGGATCTGGGGGAGCAACCGAGGTGGCTGTGTTGAAATGGACTCTCCCGTGGATGTGTCCTAATATGATTTTGTGTCTATGGAGACCTTGGAATGAAGCGGTGGCAATGGGGCCCTGAAGTGTTCTCCTAAAGAGAGGCTTTCACAAACCTCCATTGTGCACGTTTCTCAGGTGTAGATGAGATTTGTTCTGATGGGTGAGTCAAGAAACAGCCATATGTTGTTATTGAAATCCATTCCTCTGAGGAGAGATGCCAGGAAACCAAAGCAATAGATCCGATATGTGCCTAGGGGCATGTTCGTGCCTTATTACCTCTGGGGACATCAGTCTACGGGTCTGAGTGCCGGTAGGTGCTCAGATGGGCCCAGATTGCCCCTGTTTGTCCTGGGAAGCCACAAATATTGGGATGGCCTCAGGGACTTTGGAGGTTTATCCTATTAGAAGGGTTGTGGCCATTGGAATGGGCACACACAATTCCCTTGGAGAGGGCAAGCACAGTCGGCAGGTTTCGCTCCAGCGGCCTGAACCTGTAGAGTGTGTAGGCCATGGCTGTTTGGACAGTTGTCTAAAAACACAAACTCGGCTTATGTTTCGGGTCATAGGTATGGCAGGACCGATCTACAGACCATGAAGAGAACACTTCGGGATATGAAAAAAGGGCGTGTGTGAGGCTCTTGCTCAAGTTTTTGTCTCTGGATATGGTGTCACTCATGGTCGTGAAGTTTCCGGGTGACTTCATGGGAAATGGACGAGTCTTAATCTCTGGGGGTTTGGCCCCGTCCAAAGAGTTTGGGGTCATTCTGTGGGATGGAAGAAGTCCGTTGGTCTGTAGTTGTTGATTTGTTTTGTTTTGTTTTTAAACCTCAGGTGTCTCACCAAATGAGGGATTCCAGAGGAGAGACATCGGAGGGGCGACTGGACAACAAGAAATCTGGTTAAAAATTGGGACCTAGGGACATGTCAAGCCCATTATTACATCTAATGATCCAGCCACTGAGAGGACGTACTAGAGGACAGGACTCACGCTGAGGGTCACAATGCATGTTTATGCCCTCGTCGCACTCAAGAATGGGCGGGGCCTCAGGGTGAATGCTGGTTTCTCCTACACTGAACGTTGGACAACATGCCAACCACAAGGTTTCTTGCCATGGGTAAGGAAGAGTTCTGATTTCTGCATCACAGTCACCCCTGGGCAGTGATTGGAGATAAGGTCTAGATTTTGAATGCTGAAAACAGAGGTAGGGAAGAGATGGTGAGCTAAGGCCATTGCGGGTCTGATGTGCTCAGTGCTCGGTCAGCTGTCTGGGTGTTGGTCACGAGGTCCGGGCTCAGGTTGTCAGACAGTACATTTGTGCCCAGTTTAGACTATATATTTTGGGTGAATTCCCATGCCGTGTAGCTTCTTATCTGAAGAACTATTCAGAATTGAAAGAATGAGCGAGTCTGAGGGGCGTGGTCAGGGTTTTGTCTCTGGATTTTGTATCAGCGATGGCCGTGGAATGTTGGGGAGGACTCATGGGCCATGGACGAATCTTGCTCTCTGTGGATTTGGCCCGATCCCAATTGTTTTTCGTCAATCTGTGGGATGGGAGGATTCCTTTCAGGTTTGTTACCTCAGGTGTCCGACCAAAAGAGGAATTCCAAAGCAGAGCCCTGGGGAAGAGTGAAGGGACAACCTGAAATATGGTTAAAAATTGGGGCCTAGGGGCATGGTAATCCCAATATGCTCTCTCTCCATTCAGCCACTGAGAGGCCTTACCTGAGGACTGGGCTCAGGCTGAGGGTCTCAATGTGTGTTTGTGACCAATGTAGCCCGCAAGCATGGGCGGGGCCTTATGGGCCACACTGGTTTCAAATACATGGAAACTTGGACAACATGCCAACCAGAAGGTTTCTTGCCATGGGTAAAGAGTTCTGATTTCTGCATCATTTTCAAACGCCGGCCGTGATTGGAGATAAGGTCTAGGTTCTGAAGCCTGAAAACCGAGGTTGAGAAGAGATGACCACCTAAGGCCATGGCGGGTCCGAAGTGCTCAGTGTGCGGCCAGCTGCTTGGGTGGGGCCAGGAGGTCCAGGATCAGGCTGCGTCAGAAAGGGTATTAGTGCCCCGGTCAGCCTATATATTTGGGGTACAGCCGAATGGCGTGCAGGTTGATCCTCATTTGGGGTTTCTGGGTAGCCCCATGTGGCAATGTTTTTTTTCTGGAGGGCAGGCAGAGTGATGCATTGTAGTTCTGAATTGCCAAATTGGAGGTTTTTTGGGCCAGTTGTCTGAGGACGGAAGTCTGAGAACCCAAGCTAGGCCTAGGTTTCTGGGTGAAGATATGGCCGGCACA
>NW_026741375.1:0-2874 GCF_022355385.1 Mustela nigripes
AGCAGCATCTCTGGTCTCTAGCCACTAGATGCCAGCAGCACCCCCCCCCCCCAGTGGTGACCACCAAAAATGTCTCCGGATATTGTTCAATCGGCCCTGGGAGCAAAACTCCTTGCCTCCCAGCCCTAGTTAAAAAGCCACTGCTTTAGCCGATTCCATTCAGCATCATTGATTTAAGTTCTTTGTAGAATCTAATGGCTCTGAAGTTAACATCTTTAATCCTAACCCGCCCTTGGAGCTGAGAATCACGTGGCCAGCTGCCTGCAGCATTTCTCCATAAATATGTAACAGGAGTCTTATTTTCACCATGATTTCTAATCTGCTCCCTCCCCATCTTAGTAAACAGCATCCCCATCTCCTACTGGCTAAAGCCTCAGCCCCTGGGATAAATTCCCCCTTTCCCTTTTCTATCAGCAAAACCAACTGATTTGACCTCCAAAACAGAAGTCAGACTTGCTCACTGTTCTTTATATCCACTGCTCCCTTTTGAATCCAAATCCTGAAATTTTTTTTGCACTTCAGACACTGTTAACAGTCATTGGTCCCACGACTACACCTACACAGATATTTCACAAGATCGCTAATCACTGCCAAGTTGCCAAGTCCAATGATTAACCCTCAGATCCAAATGACTCAACCTCTCAGTCCTATAGACACAGAAGTCCCTCCACTTCTCTGGAAATATTCTATCTTTTTCATCGTGATGTTGGCTCTCCCTTCCTCTTCCACACTGGTCAGTGATGATGGCTCCTTTCCTGGCTGGGTTTTGTTGAGCTTCCTGACCTTTAGACATCAGTCCTGTGCTCTGGGACTCGGACCTTCTGCCTGAGTTTTCTGTTGTGTTAAAAAAAAAAAAAATTCAGCTGAGTACATTTTAAAGAACCTATTGGCTTTATTCAATGATTCACGAAATGGGCAGCATCCTGCTTGAAGACTGAAAGGAGCTCGGAGGAGCAGTACAAAATGAAAGACTTTTATAAGCAGAAGAGAGGAGGAGCAAGGAAGCCAAGTCAGGCAAACAAGGCAGGTTGGTTATGGCCAGGTGACTTGGCTTCCGGGGATGGCAAGTGTCCGAGGGAGTGGGGATCAGGTGGTGTCTGCTTGCCAGGGCTCAGATTCTATTTCTGGGACAGCTGAAATCATAATTAAGTCTGGTTTGGGTGACGTGGGGCTTAGCATAAGCAACTCCATTTTGGGCCTCTTGTTTTGTTTTTAATAGTTACTTCATAAGAAATGATAACAAGTTTAGTAACTTTAAACAGCTCAGTTTACTATCCTACCATCTCTAGCTGTCAGGAGGCCAGACACAGTTTAACCAGGGTCCTCGGCTCTGGGTCTCACTCAAAGGAGGAGAGAAGGCACCTACCAAGCTGTGTTCTCACCTGCAGGTTCCACTACGAAAGGCTCTGCTTCCAAACTCACTCAGGTTGTTGGCAGAACTCATTTCCTTGTAGCTGTGTGATTTGGGGGGCAGCCCATGCTGGGGCGGGCCAGGGAGATTCTCCAGGCTGTTAACTGGAGACCATCCTCAGCTCCCAGAGGCGGCTTGCGGTTTCCTGCCATATAACTCTCTCCACAGGTAATTCCGAACTTGGCTCTTTACTTCTTCAAGTCCAGGACAGCCTCTCACTCCAATCAGTAAAACAGTCTGATTTAATATAATGAGATCATAATAGTGACATCTTCTTACCTTGCCAAATTCTACTGGTTAAAAGCAAGTCCTAAGTCCCATACACACTCCCGTCCATACTCACAGGACAAATACCAGGGGACAGATATCATGAAGCTGCCTTATTGTGTTGCCAAACACACCTCTGTCCATACTCACTGCGTAGGTAAGCCCACTTCTTCTCAGAGCTTGAACCCTATGTCCTAACGGTGCTCATATTTGTGCCTCCAGCCTGGACCTTACCCCTGAATGCCAGACTCGTGTGTTCAGCTGCTGGTTGGGCATCCCCATGTGGATTCAGCCGCCATCTCCAGAACCAAACACTTGTTGCCATCAAACTTGCGTCTCCCGTCATCTTTCCCATCTTAGCAAGTGGTAACTTCACTGTTCCAGGGCCTCGGGCCCCCAAAATTGTAAAATCATCCCAACTCTTGTCTTTTCCGCACACTCCACACTTAATATATTTACAATTCTTGCGTGTTTTGCCTTCAATATACACCCAGAATCTCCCCCCTTCTCCCCACCCCTGCATCTACCGCTCTGGTCTGGGCGAATACCCCCTCTCACCCAGATCAGTGGTCCTCAACCAGGAGAGTTTCGTGCACCTGCCCCCACCCCCGCCAGGGGACTTTGACAGGGTCTGGACACACTTTTGGTTGTCACAACTTGGGAGTGGGAAAGGGCGCTCCTGTGATCTAGTGGTCAGTGCACAGGACAGCTCCCCATAGCAAAAATTAATGTGTCCCCAAATGCCAGCAGTATAGGAATCTCAGTCTACATTAATGCAAGTAGCATCCCCACCCCACAACCCCGCAAGTCCGTTCTGCACACAGCAGCCTGAGTGATTCTTTCCTTTTCTCTTTAAGATTTTATTTACTTATTTGACAGAGCGAGAGAGAGATCTCATGTAGGCAGAGAGGCAGGCATTGGGAAAGGGGGAATCAGGCTCCCTGATTCACAGAGAGCCCAATGCAGGGCTTGATGCCAGGACCCCGAGACCATGACCTGAGCTGAAGGCAGAGGCTTAACCCACTGAGCCACCCAGGCGCCCCGATCCTTTTCTAATCTAAATCAAGTCAAGCCTCTTCAAAACCATCCAAGCTCTTCTCATTTGGCACAAAGTTAAAGGCAAATCTTTACAATGGCCTTCAAGACTTTATGTGATCTGACCCCACTACCTTCCTTACCTACCTCCTACCACTTTC
>NW_026741375.1:2974-5332 GCF_022355385.1 Mustela nigripes
TGGATGGTTTTGAAGAGGCTTAACCCACTGAGCCACCCAGGCGCCCCGATCCTTTTCTAATCTAAATCAAGTCAAGCCTCTTCAAAACCATCCAAGCTCTTCTCATTTGGCACAAAGTTAAAGGCAAATCTTTACAATGGCCTTCAAGACTTTATGTGATCTGACCCCACTACCTTCCTTACCTACCTCCTACCACTTGCCATCTTGCTCATTTTTTGCCCAGCATTATTGGTTGCCGTGTCATTCTTTTAACACACCAGATGTGCTCCCACCTTGGGCTTACTGTTTGCTTTGTGTGGGATGCTCTTATCCAAACAGCACAACTGCTCGTTCCTTAATTTCCTCCAGGTCTTTCCTCAAATGAGGGAGACTTCCCTGACACAGCCCCATAGAAAATACCAACCTGCTCCCCTAAACCCCCACACCCCATGTCCACTCACTCAGCTTAGTTTGCTTCCTACCCCACATCAACCCCTGATATGTATGTATATTTATTTGCTTCATTTCTCACTCAACAATTAAAATGAAAACTCCAAGAAGACATCAAATTAATTTTGTCTCTTGTTAACTATTCTGTCTTTAGGGTTTAGAACAGTACCTGACACATGGTAGATGTTCCATAAATAGGAGAATGATTTGTTTCTATTTTTGCCTTTTCTCTATCCATTCTTTACACGGCAGCCAAAAACGACATTTTAAAAATGCAAAAGGAATCCCATGACCACCCTCCACCTACCAGTGTAAAACCCTTCAACAACTTTTTGTTGTGCTCAAGCCACAGCTGACATTCTACAGCCCAGGCCAGATTAAGATTTCAGAGTTCTTAATCACTGGAAAGACGATGGTGTCACCACCAGAGATATTTAAAGGTTTTTGAAGATTAGATCCCAAAGTAAGTGTGCTAAAAGCCTAGCAATATCCGATTTCACAAACTCAGATTTCATAAAGTCTTATTAGTCTTCTCACCTTGTGTAAGTTTAATCTTTCCTCAGCCCCCTTTTCTCTTCTGTTTCAGGCACTCACCATACTTTGCCAGAATGACCATAACAGCCTTCCAACCTGTCATCTCATCTTCAGGAATATGCCCCTTTCCCTCCCCTCCTCACACCAATTCATCTTCTAAACTTATTCTAAGATGATCACTCTAAAATGTGCATCTCATTATGTCCTTCCCCTACAGGAACTTACTCAGTATCTCCTAAGGATGTGTGAATTTCCTTGGTGTGGTATTTTTACAAGACCCTTTGCTTGCAAGTGGCAGCAATCCAAAGAAAACTGGAGGAACCAAAAGGGAAAAGCAAGCAAACAAGCAAAAAACAAAGGAATGTCCAGGTTCCTGTAGGGGTGGATACCACAGAAGTTCATAAAAATCCAAAAGAAGATGGGGCACCTGGGTGGCTCAGTGGGTTAAGCCTCTGCCTTCGGCTCAGGTCATGATCCCAGGGTCCTGGGATCAAGCCCCCCATTGGGCTCTCTGCTCTGCAGGGAGCCTGCTTCCTCCTCTCTCTCTGCCTGCCTCTCTGTGTACTTGTGATCTCTGTCAGATAAATAAAGAAAAAATCTTTTTTAAAAAAAATCAAAAGAAGAGCTGCAGAACTAAAATTTCAGAATCAAGAACTAGAAACTGGAAACCAGGAAAACACTTTTCTCTGTGTCCATGTCTCATGTTTACTTGTCTCCATATGGCTGCTTTCTTCTCTGGTCAGACTCTTCAAGTGTCCGGGAAGATGGCCATGGCCAGCTCCTGAATCCCATCCAGCAAGGCCAGTCACTCACCTAAAGAGAGAACCTCGCCTTCCTGTCATTTACATATCAACCCCAGGGAGACTCTGATTGGTCCTATTGGTGTCAGATGGACCAATCACTATATGGGTTTATATGTGTGCCCATCCTCCACCAGACTGCATAAAGCACAGGTGAAATTTTTTTAAATTAACATATAATGTATTATTTGCCCCAAGGGTGCAGGTCTGTGATTCATCTGTGTTACACATTTCACAGAACTCACCATATCACATACCCTCCCCAATGTTCATAACCCAACCACCCTCTCCTTACCCCCTCCATCCCCGCAATCCTCAGTTTGTTTTGTGAGATTAAGTCTGTTATGGTTTGTCTCTCTCCCCATCCAATTTTCTTTCATTTTTTCCCTCCCTACCTCCCATGACCCCCTACCCTGCCTTTCAATTTCCTCATATCAGAGAGATCATATGATAATTGCCTTTCTCTGATTGACTTACTTCACTTAGCATAATACCCTCTAGTTCCATCCAAGTCATTCCAAATGGCAAGATTTCATTTTTTTGGCTGTATAGTATTCCATATTGTGTGTGTGTGTGTGTGTGTGTGTGTGTGTGT
>NW_026741376.1:0-5330 GCF_022355385.1 Mustela nigripes
CAGGAGGCAGAGAAAGGATTCCCGGTTTTGGAGCTCCTAAGCCCCAACAGAGGAGCAGACGCCATGCTTTCCCACCAGCAAGGGGGGAGGGGTTAAGCAGTCTAAGTCAGGCCAGAGAACACAGGGAAACTTCCCCTAAACAAAGAGAGTTTCGGCAGCTGCTTGGGAATATTCCTTATGGTCTCTGTCTCGAGTTAGACCAACCCCAGTTGGCTCCAGTTAACCTTAATCAAGGGAAACACAAAGGGCGACGAGAAAAGCACACAAGACACACAAGACCATTAACAAAAAGGTCGCTGCGTGGTTTCGGTATACTACCGAAAGCAAGGTTTCCACCGGCCCAGAGGAGCCTCGAGATCTCCCTGGGGTGGACAAATTCCGTCCTGGGCCGAGGGGTTCCTCTGGAACAGACAAACGGATATAACCCTCGGACAAATGAGGGGCTCCAAAAAATTGGGCCCCTCTAATCCCTGGGGCATCCCCCAGGGTGGCAGGGGAGAAGTCCGAGCTCGTCAGCTCCTTCTCAAGCTGCCTACAAATACAATCCAACAACGGGCGCTGTTGTACAAGCACTATACCGCTACCTGCAGTATAGGTCAAACAGAGGCCTCACAAGACTAGAAACAAACAAGAACACGAGACAGGAGACAAAAACACAGTTATTAAAATTTAAATACTGGCCAGCTTACCTCCCAGTGGGAGTCAGTTGGATCCGTGGGCAGGAGTCCGATGATCTCGGTGGGACCTCCAAATGAAAGACCCGCGGATCCCCTTACCCAAGAATGCAACACTGCCACTGGATGCAATCAGCAAGAGGTTCTTTATTGTTACGCAGGCGCCTGCGGGTGGTCAGCAGCCCCTGCTAGCTGAACACACCAGGAGGGGGTGGTGCCGGGTTTTTATAGACAGGAACAAACAAGTTTTGGGTGGGGCGCAACTGATTGGTTGACAGTTAGAACTTTTGAAAAAGGCATATGTGGAGTTTGCTGATTGGCTTTGGGGACCCGCGCGCATGCGCGAAGAGAGAGGCGGGAAGGGGGAACAAGCTGATTGGTTCTGAGGGCCCGGGGGCGGGAGGAGAGAGGCAGGGAGGGGGAACAAGAAGGGAGAAGGTAGGAATGCCATCATGGCGTCTTCTATTATTTCTATAAGCCAAGCGGTTACAGAAGGGCAAAAGAGCGATTGATAAGCAATTAATAACCTAATTAATAACCTGGTCTATACCTAAAAGCCAGCGGTTTACAGAAAAGCAAACAAGCGGTTAGTTATCCTATCTATCTTCTAGGGGAGGGGTCTTTCAGGTTCAGCATTAGGTTTCGGGTCAGGGCCCGTGTTTCTGTCAGGGTCAGGGTTACGTTTAGGGTTAGAGTTAGGGTCAGGCTCCCATTCAGTGTCAGGGTTATTGTTAGGGTCAGGGTCATCGTCTCTGTTAGGGTCAGGGTTAGGTTTATGGTCTTTACCTGGGTCAGGGTCAGGGTGAAGTCTAGGGCCAGTGTCAGGATTATGGTCAAGATCAGGTATTGGTTTAAAGTCCACATTCGGGTGAGGGGCAGGGTTATGGAGTGGTAAGTGTTAGAATCATGGTTAGGTTTAGGGTCAGGGCCAGAGTCAGGTTTAGAGTCAGGGTCTGGTATAGGCAAAGTTCAGGGGTAGGGTTATGATCATAGTCAGGTATAGGGTCAGGGTTATTGATAAAGTTTAGAGTTAGTGTTAGGGTTAGCGTTAGGTTGACTGTTAGGGTTAGAACTTGTTAGGGTCAGGGTCCGTGGTAGGTTTAGCGGTTAGTGTTAGTGTTAGGTTCAGCAATAGGATTCGGTGTACGGCCCGTGTTAGTGTCATGGTCTGGGTTACTTTTAGGGTTAGAGGTAGGGTAAGGCTCACAGTCAGGGTCAGGTTTAGTGTTCAGGTATGGGTCGGGGTCACTGTTAGGGTAAGGGCTAGGTTTATGGTCATGGTCTGGGTCAGGGTCAGGGTGAATTTTAGTGCTAGTGTCAGGTTTAGGGTCAGGTTCAGGTATTAGTTTAAAGTCCACATTCGGGTCAGGGACAGGGTTATATAGTGGTCAGTGTTAGTGTCATGGTTAGGATTAGGGTAAGGGTCAGGGTCAGGTGAAGGTCAGGGCCAGGGTCATGTTTAGGGTCAGGCTTTGTTGTAGGGTCGATGTTTGGTTCAGTGTCAAGTTAGGTTTTGGCGGTAGGGTTTGGGATTGTGTTTAGGGTTAGAGTTAGAAGTCGGGTTATGTTTAGGGTTAGGGATAGACCGCGTAAGGTCAGGGTTAGGGTTTGGTTTGGGTAGGGGTTAGTGTTAAGGTCAGAGTCAGCGGTAGGTTTAGGTTCAGGGTCCATGGAGAGTCATGGTTAGAGTTACCTTTAGGTTTAGGGTTAGCGTCAGGCTCACAGTCACGGTGAGGGGTAGGGTTATGGTCATGTTTGGGTCAGCGTTACGGTTAGCATTAGGGTCAGGGTTAGGGTCATGGTTAGGTATGAGTCATGGTTATGGTAATGTCAGAGTTAGGTTTAGGTTCAGGGTCCACATCAGGGTCAGTGTCAGGCTTAGGTTTAGGTTTAGGGTTCAAGTCCGGATCACAGTCAGGTTCAGGGTCATGGTCATGGTCAGGGCTTGGGTGAGGGTTTGGGGCAGGCTCACAGTCAGTGTCAGGGTCAGGGTTAGTGGTTACTGTTACTGTTAGCCCCGCTCCTGGGTCATGGACCCATCCCTTCAGGGTCTCAGGATAAACCCTGGGCAGAAGGGTGTAGACCCTACAACTCTTCCCACTTAACCAGCCTTAACCTGAGGTGTGAACAAGACTTGCCCACCAGACATCGAACCCCTCATCAGCCTGATCCTGCTTGGGGCATCTCCACCCACGATGGCATGGCCAGGACCTCTTTACACACAGACACACAGACACCCAGAGGCAAACACACACACACACACACAGAGACAGGGAGGAGACCTAGGGCTACACCAGTTGATCAGACGGTGTGGGACTCTCTGACTCTGAGCCCACTGGTGTTAATTTTGATATTATTAGCCAAAGGGCCTGAGGCGTTGGGGAAACATGATATGACCTGCCAGGGATGGGACGTGTCTGGCGGGCGAGCTCACTTCTCCCTGCATCCTCTGGCCTTCAGTACAGTAGAAGAACATGTCCCTTCCTTTAGGATGTGCCTAGAAATGAGCTGCACAGGGGGTTTTCTCTGTTATGGGGTGCCGTGATAGATGGGTTCCAATTCCTTTGGGCTCTGTCGTTAGGGAAGTGAGGTCACCACTGCCTGGGGGCTCCTTACCGAACTTCCTGCTTCCTGGGTGCAGCTTTTGTCCCCGCTGGAGGGAACAGAGCTGGGTTTAGACCAGTTTAGTGTTAGGGTTAGGGCTAAGAAAGATGTAGGGTCAGGGTTAGGGTTAGACGTTTTTGGGGTCAGGGTTAGTGTAAATCTTAGGGTAGGGGTCAGGGTTAGAGTTAGGTTAATGGTTAGGTTTAGGATCAGGATCACAGTAGGATCAGGGTTAGCGTTACGGTCATAGTCATGGTCAGGGTCAGTGTTAGGCTGACGGTTAGGTTTAGGGTCAGGCAGGGTCATGGTCAGAATTAGGGTCAGTTTCAAGTTTTGGTGTGGGGGCAAGATTCATGTCAGGGTCACGGTTAGGTTTGGGACAGGTTTAGTGTCACGGTTAGGGTCAGGGTTAGGTTCATGTTTATGGTAAGGTCTGCTTTATGTTTAGGTTCTGTTTCATGAGTAGGTTCAGAATCAGGGTTAGCTTTACGGTTACGATTCTGTACAGAATCACGGATTGGGTCAAGTTAGGTTTACAGTCAGGGTTAGGGTCAGTACTAAGGTCAAGGCCAGGGTCTGGTTTAAGGTTAATGTCTGACATAGGCAAAGTTTTTAGGGTCACAGTTCGTGGTAGGTTTAGGGGTTAGTGTTAGGGTTAGGTTCAGAGATAGGATTCGGGGAAGGGCCCATGTTACTGTCAGGGTCAGGGTTACATTTAGGGTTTGAGTAGGGTTCAGTCTCACAGTCAGGGTCAGGTTTAGTGTTCAGTTGATTGTCGGGGTCACTATAAGGGTCAGGGTTAGGTTATCGACATGGTCTGGGTCAGGGTCAGGGTGAAGTTTAGTGCCAGTGTCCGGTTTTATGGTCAGGTTCAGGTATTGGTTTAAAGTCCACATTCGGGTCAGGGACAGGGTTATGTAGTGGTCAGGGTTAGTGTCAAGGTTAGGATTAGGGTCCGAGTCAGGGTCAGGTAAAGGTCAGGGCCATGGTCAGGTTTAGGGTCAGGCTTTGGTATAGGGTCAATATTCAGTTCAGTGTCACAGTTGGGTTTTGGCGGTAGGGTTTGGGATTGGCGTTAGGGTTAGATTTAGAAGTAGGGTTATGGTTAGGGTTAGGTTTAGACAGCGTAAGGTCAGGGTTAGGGTTTGGTTTAGGTTAGGGGTTAGTGTTAAGGTCAGGGTCAGTATGATGTGTAGGTTCAGTGTCCTTATTAGGGTCATCGTTAGAGTTACCATTAGGTTTAGGGTTAGGGTCAAGCACACTGTCACGGTCAGGGGTAGTGTTAGGTTCCGGGTTAGGTCAGCGTCAGGGTTAGATTAGGGTCAGGGTCAGGGTCCTGGTTAGGTTTGAGTCATGGTTACCGTAATGTCAGAGTTAGGTTTAGGTTCAGGGTCCACATCAGGGTCAGTGTCAGGCTTAGGTTTAGGTTTAAGTTTCAGGTCAGGATCACAGTCAGGGTCAGGGTCAGGCTCAGGGTCAGGGCTTGGGTTAGGGTTTGGGGCAGGCACAAAGTCAGTGTCAGGGTCAGGGTTAGTGGTTACTGTTAGGGTTAGCCCCGCTCCTGGGTCATGGTCCATCCCTTCAGTGTCTCAGGATAAACCCTGGGCAGAAGGGTGTAGACCCTACACCCGATCCCACTTAACCAGCCTTAAACTGGGGTGTGAACATGACTTGCCCACCAGACATGTACCCCCTCGTCAGCCTGATCTTGCTTGGGGCATCTCCACCCAGGATGGCATGGCCAGGTCCTCTTTACACACAGACACACTGACACCCAGAGGCACATGCAACACACACACACACACAGACAGGGAGGAGACCTCGGGCTACACAAGTGGATAAGAGGTGTGGGACTCTCTAACTCTGAGCCCCCCCCCATGTCACCTTTTAATTTTATTAGCCAAAGGGCCTGAGGCGTTGGGGAAACCTGATATGACCTGCCAGGGAGGGGACGAGTCCGTTGGGCGAGCTCTCTTTTCCCTGCATCCTCTCTGCTTTAGTACAACAGAAAACATGTCGCTTCCTTTAGGATGTGCCTAGAAATGAGCTGGG
>NW_026741377.1:0-5329 GCF_022355385.1 Mustela nigripes
AAATCCACAGAAGCTAGTGGAGCAGCAGGCCATGGTCAGGACTTGGGTTGAGAGTTGGGTTGCTAAGAGAAGTTTTTGAGTTTTGGTGGTGACTTCCACATCAGGCCTTTTATAAGCCTTGACTAGCTATGATTTACATAATTCTCAAAATCTCTTCCTTGTTTGTGTATAAATAATCTGTCTCTGAATAATAATTGCCCTATTCCTGAGTTATTTGTTCAACTTCTGAAAGCTTTTATAAGTTCATTTTATTTGGTCTTCAATTAAGATTCTTTACCACAGTCAAGTAGTCATTGGCGTTCTCTGGGTACATAACACAAATGCCCTATATTTGTTAAAATTTGGTGATTACCTTAAGAATAATTGATGCCTCACCTTTAAGGAATGTTGTATTACTCAGTGTTGACTCTGATAATCGCGCTCTTGGGTCTCACATGACAGTTTAATTCCCAGCAATGTGGTTCCAATGTCAACTACTGCCTCTTTATCTTTTTCATCTTCAACCTATGAGGCGAAGTGATCCAGCTGGCCAGAAAGGGATGCTTTTTTGGGGGACTGAGGAATGTGGATGAATTGTTACTAATCACAATTTCTGGAGCACTTTGGTGCAAATGGTTCTGACTGCTTTGCATTTATCAGTTCATTTAATTTTTTACTGCAGTCATATGAGCCATGCCTATAGCTACTTCCATCATCCAAGTAAGGAAACTGAGCCTCAAGCAGATTTACGTCTCTTGCCCAGGTTCACAGCAACAAGTGGTGAATTTGAAATTTGAATTTACATCATCTGACTCCATACTGAACTCTATTCAACCACTGCAGTCAGTACTCTGTTTTCCATGTAAGCAATTGTTGTAGAGAAAATCAAAGGGTAAAAGAAAGATGTAAAAATTTGTTCACTTTCAAACTTTTTAGCGTCCAGGGAAGAAAGGCAGAGCTTTGGATGAGTAATAACACTATTTATTAGGACTTCTCTGGAAATTTTTGGTGGTTTTTTTTTTAACTCCATAATAAGCACGTTTTGAGAAAAATCTCAAGTGCTTTTAAAATGGTTAATCTATTTGACTTGAGACTTCATCTAAACTTTGGTATTAGGATGTCTTCTGTATTTAAATATCCTTATCTGCATAAAAATGACAGTGTATTAACACTGGAGCACATGACACACTATGGTGTGTTAGATCAGCAGCTTGCAGTTTACTGTGCATATTAGGAACTAGTCCAACTCGTTGAAAGTTAGTATAATTTGAGACAACTGATGAGGGTGAAGATGAAATTTTTGTGTAGGTACAATGAAAGGTGACCTGGCTTTCATTGAGTATGGATTATATTGTAGGGAAATGGAAGTTAAAATACCACATACAGAGTTTGAATCAGAAGGAAGTGGTGATGCAACATGGGGGCTTAAGTGGGTAGAAGAAGAATCAATGAAACAAGATGGGATTGGGAGGGAGACAAACCATAAGTGACTCTTAATCTCACAAAACAAACTGAGGATTGCTGGGGGGAGGGGGTTTGGGAGAAGGGGGTGGGATTATGGACATTGGGGAGGGTATGTGATTTGGTGAGTGCTGTGAAGTGTGTAAACCTGGTGATTCACAGACCTGTACCCCTGGGGATAAAAATATATGTTTATAAAAAATAAAAAATTAAAAAAAAAAAAGAATACCAAGTTTTAGTTCTGCTTCTCCAGAAATGACAGCTTTGAGTTAAGATCATAACTCTTCTCAAATCAGAATTAAGACGTTTTCAAATCCCACATCAAATGTGAGTTAAAAGGTATGTGAGTTTTTTGCCTCCTCTCCTTAAGCAAATCTACCACACAGATTCTTTGATAAGCTGATTTATTTATTTATTTATTTACCTTGGATGTTTGGAACATGTAGATTTATCACCATTACAATCTCCCGGAGCTACTTCATTCATATTTAAATTCAGTAGAATCTTTTATTTTGACAAATGATAAATAATAAAAACATTTATCTCCCCTTGCAAAAATTTAGATGTTTGAGGAGTTGAAATACTTCCTGGTAAGGGCACTGGACATAGTGGTATTGTCTTTTAGGTCTCCGTTTCTGGCTTTTCTGGTGTGGCACTGTTTATAGCCTCTCCCTTGGTGCAAAACTTAACTCAGTTTTCTGTTTCTGGTCTTTTGTTGCCCTAAGAGAATTATTAGGTGTTTTAGATGGAGGTCTCCAGAGTAACAGAACCAGTAGGATAAATATAAAAATATGTAGGAAGAGATTTATTGTGAAGGATTGGTTCACACAAATAGGGAACCTGAGAAGTCCACCAAGAGCACTGAAGTCTGAGGGCAGGAGAAGATGGATGTCCAGCTTAGGCCACAGAACAGTTGTTACTTTCTCTGCCTTTTTGTTCTATTTGGGGTCTCAAAGGATTGGATGATACCCACCCACATTGCTGAAAGCCCAGGTTCTTTACTCATTCTACAGATGCATATACTAATTCCTTCTGTAAACACGTTCACAGACACACAGAAAAAATGTTCTACCAGCTATCTGGGGATTCCTTAAGCTAGTCAAGTTGTTACATAAGATTAATCCATCACATAAGGTATGACACTTAAATTTGAGAATTCTGTTCTTCTGCCATAGACTAATCTGAATATTCTCTTATCTTCCCTAAGTAAGAAGATTGGTTTTCATACAAATGGAGTAAGAAGTTATAGTCCTTTGTGATGTTTCACTGTGTAGATTTTTCAGACTTGTTTAAAGGCTGGAATTCCCCATCTGTGGTCTTTGAGAAAAGAATGCCAGGAACTTTACATTTAAAAAAGTATTTTATTACTATGCATATTCTCTTTGGTTTTCATTACTTCATTTAAGCAATGGGGCCCAGACCCAATAGTACCATTTGGAGAAAGGATGTGTTTGTCTCTTATTATTGAATATTTGCCTTCTGTTTATAGATACTAATATTTGAGTTATTTTTCTTTAAGAGATCAAGGTTCTGGGTTTTTTAGTGTAAATTTTGGGGTGTCTCTCAATTCCTTAAAGTCCATTTTACTAGTTCTTTAATTCAGCTGCTTCTGCCTTAGGTTCCTGAGTGATAAGACGTGGTTTATATACCAAAGAGTTGAACAACCCCAACTTTTTATTCTAAATTAAGTAATAAGATTTTTTCTCTGAATGTCAACCTGGCTCTTTCGGGTCTAATCTGAAGCCTTCTAAATCAAAGGTACAGCAAACCTAAGTCTTCCTAATCTGTTGGAAGATAAGAGAGTGGTATATGAGGGGCACAATATTGAACAAGTTTTAGACACATTGTGTATGAATATGTAGGTTTCCCCTGTTGGGGGGCTTTGTCCACTCAGAAGTTGGAGAATCTTCTTCATGAAAAGATGTGCAAGCTTAGTAAGCTGAGTATTCTTCAGACTATGTCTACCTAAAGGGGGTGACTTTTTCTAATTCTGGTGAAGTCGTACTAGTGGAGACAGCATCCCTTTGACTTAGTTTTTGAGTTGAGGTGAAATTCACATAACATATATTAAACCAATTTAAAATGTTCAGTTGAGGGGCGCCTGGGTGGCTCAATGGATTAAAGCCTCTGCCTTTGGTTTAGGTCATGATCCCAGGGTTCTGGGATTGAGCCCCACATTGGGCTCTCTGCTCAGCAGGGAGCCTGCTTCCTCCTCTCTCTGCCTGCCTCTCTGTCTACTTGTGATCTCTGTCAAATAAATAAAGTCTTTAAAAAATGTACAATTGAGTGGCGTTTAGTGCATCCATAATGTTTTACAACCACCATTCCTGTCTCTAGTTTAGAAGCTTTTTCATCGCCTTAGAAGAATCCCTAATAATCTTGAGTAATCACTCCCCTTCCCCCTTTATCTCCAGCCACTGGTTTACCACTTTGATTTTAAAATCAAAGATTTTATCCATTAAAAGGGATGTTCTTATTAGGTGTTTTTTTTTTTTTTTTTTTTTAAATGTTATCCTTGCTTCATTCTAGAACTCTGTTTGGAGATTAGAATAAGAATGGGCATGGTGAATGCCAGGATCCTGCTCCTTTAAATCCATTCCTGTAGTGAATATTTATTTTCTACTTAATACATGAAACAACTATATAGATGTTATAGAAACACTAGTTGGAATTTCCTTTCATCATTTTCCAAAGTATATTTTGAGGAATACTAGTGTTACAGGATGTCAGTTGGTAATAAATGAGTGGAAGATTCTCTAAATCAGTTTGGGAGTAATAGTTATAGAGCTTTCTTTAATGTTCTAATGTGCTTTGAAAACCTTCAAGATGGTGAAAATATATGCAACGTATTTGACCATTGAACACTTTTTCCCTGTTGTGCATCTGAAGAGTCTGTCAGTGCATTGTCTGTTTAGGAAATAATCTGTCCAATGCCTGGGAGAGATGTTGTAAGCAATGGAAGTCAGTTCTTTCATTTTCCAGGCTTTCTGAACTGGTGCTCAGGCAGGCAAAGGGTCTTGCTCAAGAATCCATGGATTCTTAGTTACAAAGTGAGAACAAGAACTCGGGATGTCTTTACATTTTATGCTGATATTTTGAAATCTTGTGTTTATTGTCTTTCCGATTATGTATTACCCATTTATATCCTTGGTAATTCAAAGAATTGTACACAGAGTCATATGTGAATGAAATGAATAGATTTGGCAACACCTCAAGAAGCTAAATGACATAAAAATTCCTTTTCTTAAAGCTGATCTTCTGGAACACCTAGCCCACCAGTTGCACATGTGAGGACCTTGGAAAATAATTTCTAAATACTGATAGATTCTTTTAATCATACATTTTGGCTGCAGAGTATTGGGCCACTTAATGTTAAAACAAAGGAAAACCGTCTTTTAAAGACCTTTATAAAAGGACAAAAATAAAGACCAACCATACTGCCATACCATAGTGAGTACGATTTTGAGAAATCCAAGTACCCCAATAGCAATAAAAAATTCCAATGAAAAGAAAGCTCCAACCATGACTTCATCACTGAAGAATAAAATTTTATTAAATCCCAAATCTAATGAGCTGTTGAACTATTTCAGATGATATTTATAGTAAAGTTTTACATATTCCTCTTAACCTCTGGACTTCTATTCATATCCAGGTTTATGAAATATTTTTGGTTTTTGATTATAAATTCACATTTCATGAAAATTATATAGCCATGTGACAAAAGTTCGCAAGCTGGGTTATGAGTATTGGAGCTCAGAAGTTTGTTGGGACTCTACATTGGCTCATTTTGAAGTGCCAGTTTCTCAGGATTCCTTTAGAAGGTCTTCAGCAGGTTGGCTCACAGCAGGTGGGCTGGCAGCAGCTGGGCTGGCAGCAGTAGCAGCAGCAG
>NW_026741378.1:0-5329 GCF_022355385.1 Mustela nigripes
CACAAATGAAAACTATGTTAACTCTGAAGTCCCAAAGTGGAAGAATTGCCTTGAATCTGTCACTCGAAAGCACCCAAGGCCTCACTCTCTGGGTTCTGGGTGCCCTGGAATGGCAGGAGGCTCTGACAGGCGCGTGGGGGTGCCGAACGATGGGGGCTAGCCTGCCCGCTGGCGGGGGGGGGGGTACCTCCTGTGGCGCTGTCCCCGGACCGACCCCTTGTGGACGGGGTGCGCCGTGGTGTCCGGGGTGGTCCCGGTGCCCTTGGGTTGGCGGGAGGCTGGGCCCCGACCACCCCACGCCCCGCTCCTGACCCGCTTTTTCTGCTTCAGGTGAGGGCGCGTCGCTGTGTCACTTTATCTGTGAGCAGAGGGTCCTCCGGAGAAGCCATAGGGCGGGGAGGGGCACCAGGCGGCAGGAACGGGACACCGCGGCCTCGGGGGCTAGGCTGGAGCGCAGCAGCGCAGGGGCAGCGAGTATGGTCGGTCCTGCAGTCCCGAATGGGCCTCAGCACAGCACCATGGCGCTGCAGTGCCCCTCCTCCGCCAGCCCCTCCACCTCCTCCCAGAGTCTCTGCCGCATCCTCCGCGAGCTCACTTCCCGCCTTGGCAATTAGCAAAGCCCCTTCTCCCGGCCGCCCCTGACCCGCACCCGCCACCCTTCTTCCTGAGTCCTCCGCAAGCTCACTTCTAGCTTTTGAAATTAGCAAAGCCCCTTCTCTGCGCCGGCCCTGCCCGCTTCCTCCTGAGGCCCGGGCCTGGGCCCGGGCTGGGGTGCGGGGCAAAGCCCTGGCATGCTGTGAGCATTGCCAGCACCAGCGCTGGGCAGCCTCCTAGCCTGGCTCCCTGAGCGGGTGTCCGCGAGCAGGCTGGCTGCAAAAAGATCATCAGTCCTAAAGGCCGGCTGCACTCTTGGTTCAGTTTGCTGGCTTCCAGATTGCGCCCAAAGCCAGGAACCAGCTTCCCCAGCACAGATCTGGGCTGAGATGCCTGCCTGGCATCTCTCTGAGCAGTCTCCTGGACTCCAGGCAGGGATGGCACTTCGACCTGGATGTTTGGGTTTTTTGTTTGTTTTTTTGGTCATTGGTTATTACATGACCTCCAGGGTAGGTGCTCCACAAAGGGAGTGAAAACAGGACGCAATATATAAGCATAAAACCATTCTAGAAAAATAGCTTGGGGTTCTCTCGGAAACGTGGCATTGGTCCTTGCAATATGGTTTAATAGAAAAGGGATTATGCACCAAGTTACTTAAATGAGCTTAGGTTGAAATCGTTAACTGAGAGTAAATATTTTAAATAGTTATATTTTAACTAAATCTATCATCAATCATAAATCTATTACACGAAGGTTACAGGCAATTTAAAAGCAAGAGCACTCTCTTCAGGGTTTTAAATAATCCGTGTCTGTCTTGGCACATGAGAATGCAAAGATAGGAAATGGTTTGTAAAAGATCATATAATAGCTTTTAGTAATTCTATTTATTTGACAGACAAAGATCACAAGTAGGCAGAGAGGCAGGCAGAGAGAAAGATGGGGAAGCAGGCTCCCCGCCAAGCAGAGAGCCTGATGAAGGGCTCGATCCGAGAACCCTGAGATCATGACCTGAGCCCAAGGCAGAGGCTTAACACGCGGAGCCACCCGGGCGCGCCCAGATGAAATACATTTCTGACTTAGAAACTTCAGATAGAATTTTTTTTTCCATGATGACAACTGAAGAAAATGTGTCATCCCTAAACCTAACCTTAACCCCTAACAACGCTGACCTTAAAGCCCAAATTAGAACCCTGAATCCCAAACCTGGAATGGAACCCAAAGCCTGGACCTGAGCCCTGGATCCAAGCCCTGAACCACGAACCCAAACCCTAAACCAGACCTCCAAGTCATGAACCCTGAACCCAAATCTCAGCATGAAGCCAAACCCCAAATTTGAACTTGAACTTTATCCCATAAGCCCTGAGTATTAAAGCCTAAATCATAAACTTAAAGCCCTAAACTATAACTCTGTTCCCTTGTCCTCACTCTAAATCCTCACCCTAACACTAAACCCAAAGCCTGATCTAGAACTCTGACTAAAACCTGAACCTGAACCCAAATTCAAACCCTTCACCACACTTTGCTTATGCACTTGCCATTGATGGATATTTGCAGTTTCTACCTTGTGATTCTTGTGAACATTGTTTGGGTTGGGGGCTAGGGTTAGGGTCTTGGATTAGGGTAGGGTCCAGGCTTGAGACCAAGTTGAGGTCAGAGTGTGGGTCTGCATCAGGGCCAAGTTCAGTGCCACTGTTTGGGTCAAGGACTGTTGTAATTCCACATTGTTTCCAATTCATTGTTCCTTAGCTATTTGGGGGGAAGTTGGGGGGTATTGGGCTCCATGCAGCTTGAATTTCCGGAATGAAATGGCGTCAGCTGGACCCCCAGAGGGAGCAGGACCCTCCACTGAAGGATGAGCTCCCACAGTCCTGCACTGCCTTCCACCGCCTGCAGAGGGCGCCAGACCCCAGCTCCCGCCCTGAGCCCAGGCTGCACAGCCACAGCTGGGACCAGAGCCCCGCCTCTTCAGGACCCACTGTGGAGACTTCTGGAGAATGTGGGGCCCCTCCCACCCTGACAGGACAAGGTGAGGAGGGTGTGGCTCTGCATCCACACTGACAGGACCCTTTGTGGAGGACGCGCCCACACTGGCAGCAGTCCAACCTCCTAAGGACCAGACGCTGGAGGAGGTGAGGAGAAGCCACCTGAGTGGACTGTCAAGGGATTCGTGGTCTCAGGACCCCACAGAGAAAGGGCGCCCTGTGTAGACACTGGGGCTTCCGTCGTTTTGTGTGAGGAGACGTGGCCTCCTGCTGTGCTGTGCTTGGGGCTGTGGGGTCCCCCCTTTCTGGGCTCGGGTGCTCCTCGGTCCTCGTCTATGTTTGTGTGCTCGCGGATTCGGTTCCTGGGGCTCCTCAGATGGTCTGCAGTCAGGGAGCGTCCACCTGCTTCGGTGCTTGTGCTCCCCCCCACCTCAGCCCTGCGGGGTCCTTCCCAAGTCCACACCCACTCCAGGCTTGTGCCGAGTCCGGAAATTCGGGAGCCAGAGTGAGGACTCTGTAGATGGTTTTGGGGAGAGTAGGTATTTTCCCAGTGTGGGTTCTTCCCTGAGCACAGTGCCTCCCCATCTCCGTGTGTCCCCCTCCCTGTCTGTCGTCATTGTTGCAGGGCTGTCAGAGGACAGGTCTGTCACCTTCTTGGTTCAGGGGCCTCCCGGGTATCTTGCTGTCTTGGATGCAGGTGTAAATGAGATCGTTCTCCGTAGTCTCTTTCTGATGGTTCCTTCCGAGCACGTAGGAGTGCCACTAATTTGTGCATATTGATTTTGTTCCTTGCAAGTTCTTGAATTTCTTAGTTCGATTGGCCTTAAACTCAATCTGCCATTTATTTGACCAGCAGCATGGGTTTATTTGGGAAGAGCAGAGAATGGCAGTCTGGGCTGAGCAAGCTATGGTCCCATCACAGGGAAGTGCGAGAAACAAAGGAGAGGAACATTATTTCATGGAGGAGGAAGAAGTTGGGAAGGGTGCTTGAAGGAAAGTCCCTTGGAGAAAGGCAAGGTGATGGAGAATTCTCACCAGCTGAGCTGCAAAGCTCCTAAAAAAGTCAGGAGATGAACCTCCAGCTTCCCCAGCAGGGCCTGGAATTGGTGAGTCTCTCCTGTGGGGGATTGCAATGTGGGGTCTGTAATGGGCACTGAGTACCAGGCGCCCCCTTCCAGCCTCCCCTTCTGGCATCCCCAGTCCACTTTACTGGGGCTTCCCATCCTGCTTTTGCACAGTTCTAACCAGCTTGTGGTGAAACGTTGTGGAAAACTGAAATGCCAAATCCACTGCTTCTACTGCACCTGAGATACAGGGGCCCATGATTTAATCCTCCGACGAGTCTCTTGCTAACATGTGTCCTCTCCATGTTGGGTGACCTGGATCTGGGAGGGCTTGGCCTCCATCCCAAAGTCCGATGTTCTCTCTGCTTCCGTGTCGTCGTGCTAACATGGATGTTTGGAAGAGTCATTTCCTCTGCGGTGATTTCAAAGTGCAGTCAGCTTGTTATAGCAGCACAAATACGTGCTGTCTCCACACTCAGATTCCCCAGCCGTCATTTCTTTACCACGTTTGCCACTTCACACGGGATGCTCCAGTGTGTTTGATCCCACACCAGGACAATGTCCTGCAGAACCACCACATAACCTGAAATGAGGAGAACATTACAGAACCCATCCAAGGGTTAGTGTTAGGGACCAGGGACATGGCAGGACTTACCTGAAGACCCTATGGAGAGCTGTCTGGGTGGCTGAGTTGACAGTGTAGGTGAGGGTGAGTGTCTGGCTCTGGCTTTGTGTCCAGGAGTCAGCTCTGTGTGGGTGTGTCCTCAGCTGGGCATGCAGATTTCTGCTCCTCTGAATCCTTTCCGGAGTTCCAAATGGCACAGTTTCCTTCTGGGCGGGAGGCTGAGTCCTCTGGGATTGCCCAGGTGTCCCCAAATTGTAGGGCACCTACTGCAATGCCTTTGGGGTCAGAATCCTGAGAACCAAACCAAAGGTTATGGTTAGGGCCCACCACATGGCAGGCCCGATCTGCCAGCACTCTGTCCATCTTTCTGGGGGAGGGGGCAGTCGAGGGATTTGTTCAGGGTGAGTGTCAAGCTCCAGGTTTGCATCCAGGGGCCTGCTGAATATGGGGGTGTCCAGAGGTAGGAATGCAGATTTCAGTTCCTCTGAATCCTTTCTGGAGTTCCAAATGGCATGGTTCCTTTCAGGGTGGCAGGGTGAGTCCTATGGTCTTCCTCACTGTCCCCAATCTCTGAGGCTTTGGAGCCAGGCCGTCGGGGACAGACCTCTCAGGACAGAATCTAGGCTTAAGAGTTTGTGCCTATGGGCATGGCTGCACTGATATGAAAGCACTGTGGCGAGGATCACAGGGGTCTGAGTTGAGAGCATGGTTCAGGATCAGTATCAAGGTCTGGGTTTGTGTCCAGGGGACCGCTGAATGTGGGGGTGGTCTCAGATGTCCAAGACGATTTCCCCTACTCTGAATCCTTTCCAGCATTCCAAATAGCCTGGTTTCCTTCTGGGTGGCAAGCTGAAATCTCTGGTATTTCTCAGGTCTTCCCCTTGCCCTTGCAAGGGCAAGATACTTTTCACAGTAAAAGAATTCACCAGATGAGCTGAACAGCAGAAAACACACAGCTCAGGAGTTAATCAGTGAACAGGAATATCATGCCAAAAACTTCTTTGAGAACACACCACAGAGCAAGGGAAGATAGGAGAGAAAGCTGAGATATAAAGGACAAACCC